>NW_027018251.1:0-51924 GCF_032854445.1 Liolophura sinensis | reverse complement strand
AAGTACCTTGTGGTTTTTATATAAAAAATGTGTGGTTTTTCTACATGTAGATAAAGAGATTGAGTTTATCTTCGACTTAGAAGTAAGACATTTGCTGGTGAGTTAAATGGGCTTGGCCCAAAGATTTGACATCTTCTGGGCTACCGAAGGGCACATAACTTATAATCAAAAGTTGAATATAGTAATGACCAGTCGCGATTGTACATAGTACATGTAGCCGATTTCAATTAGCAAAAGGACCAGGCAAAAATCCAAAAGTGGAAAAAATGTTCCAATGCTGCTGGTAAGAGGCTAATCCGACGTATTTTGTGACGAGAAATCGAATGGTGCAAGCCGCGTTGCTCTCCGACCAATACTTTTGGCTGTAGCCACAATTGAATGATCATTTATGTCAAAATCACGTGCCCAGCAACGGCTCTTACTCCATGGAAACCAAGGAAATTTGCAATTTTTCAACAGCTGGAGATGCCTGACCCAATTGCGCATCTTTTGGGCACCTTATTGATGTGGGTCAGTGTTCAATTGTACTTTTAACAGCAGACTGTATCAAGTACCTTGTGTTTTTATATAAAAATGGTGTGGTTTTTCTACATGTAGATAAAGACATTGAGTTTATCTTCGACTTAGAAGTAAGACATTTGCTGGGTGAGTTAAATGGGCTTGGCCCAAAGATTTGACATCTTCTGGGCTACCGAAGGGCACATAACTTATAATCAAAAGTTGAATATAGTAATGACCAGTCGCGATTGTACATAGTACATGTAGCCGATTTCAATTAGCAAAAGGACCAGGCAAAAATCCAAAAGTGGAAAAAATGTTCCAATGCTGCTGGTAAGAGGCTAATCCGATGTATTTTGTGACGAGAAATCGAATGGTGCAAACCGCGCTGCTCTCCGACCAATACTTTTGGCTGTAGCCCACAATTGAATCATCATTTATGTCAAAATCACGTGCCCAGCAACGGCTCTTACTCCATGGAAACCAAGGAAATTTGCAATTTTTCAACAGCTGGAGATGCCTAACCCAATTGCGCATCTTTTGGCACCTTATTGATGAGGGTCAGTGTTCAATTGTACTTTTTACAGCAGACTGTATCAAGTACCTTGTGGTTTTTATATAAAAAATGGTGTGGTTTTTCTACATGTAGATAAAGAGATTAAGTTTATCTTCGACTTAGAAGTAAGACATTTGCTGGGTGAGTTAAATGGGCTTGGCCCAAAGATTTGACATCTTCTGGGCTACCGAAGGGCACATAACTTATAATCAAAAGATGAATATAGTAATGACCAGTCGCGATTGTACATAGTACATGTAGCCGATTTCAATTAGCAAAAGGACCAGGCAAATATCCAAAAGTGGAAAAAATGTTCCAATGCTGCTGGTAAGAGGCTAATCCGACGTATTTTGTGACGAGAAATCGAATGGTGCAAACCGCGTTGCTCTCCGACCAATACTTTTGGCTGTAGCCACAATTGAATGATCATTTATGTCAAAATCACGTGCCCAGCAACGGCTCTTACTCCATGGAAACCAAGGAAATTTGCAATTTTTCAACAGCTGGAGATGCCTGACCCAATTGCGCATCTTTTGGCACCTTATTGATGTGGGTCAGTGTTCAATTGTACTTTTAACAGCAGACTGTATCAAGTACCTTGTGTTTTTTATATAAAAATGGTGTGGTTTTTCTACATGTAGATAAAGACATTGAGTTTATCTTCGACTTAGAAGTAAGACATTTGCTGGGTGAGTTAAATGGGCTTGGCCCAAAGATTTGACATCTTCTGGGCTACCGAAGGGCACATAACTTATAATCAAAAGTTGAATATAGTAATGACCAGTCGCGATTGTACATAGTACATGTAGCCGATTTCAATTAGCAAAAGGACCAGGCAAAAATCCAAAAGTGGAAAAAATGTTCCAATGCTGCTGGTAAGAGGCTAATCCGATGTATTTTGTGACGAGAAATCGAATGGTGCAAACCGCGCTGCTCTCCGACCAATACTTTTGGCTGTAGCCACAATTGAATCATCATTTATGTCAAAATCACGTGCCCAGCAACGGCTCTTACTCCATGGAAACCAAGGAAATTTGCAATTTTTCAACAGCTGGAGATGCCTGACCCAATTGCGCATCTTTTGGCACCTTATTGATGAGGGTCAGTGTTCAATTGTACTTTTTACAGCAGACTGTATCAAGTACCTTGTGGTTTTTATATAAAAATGGTGTGGTTTTTCTACATGTAGATAAAGAGATTAAGTTTATCTTCGACTTAGAAGTAAGACATTTGCTGGGTGAGTTAAATGGGCTTGGCCCAAAGATTTGACATCTTCTGGGCTACCGAAGGGCACATAACTTATAATCAAAAGATGAATATAGTAATGACCAGTCGCGATTGTACATAGTACATGTAGCCGATTTCAATTAGCAAAAGGACCAGGCAAATATCCAAAAGTGGAAAAAATGTTCCAATGCTGCTGGTAAGAGGCTAATCCGACGTATTTTGTGACGAGAAATCGAATGGTGCAAACCGCGTTGCTCTCCGACCAATACTTTTGGCTGTAGCCACAATTGAATCATCAATTATGTCAAAATCACGTGCCCAGCAACGGCTCTTACTCCATGGAAACCAAGGAAATTTGCAATTTTTCAACAGCTGGAGATGCCTGACCCAATTGCGCATCTTTTGGCACCTTATTGATGTGGGTCAGTGTTCAATTGTACTTTTTACAGCAGACTGTATCAAGTACCTTGTGGTTTTTATATAAAAATGGTGTGGTTTTTCTACATGTAGATAAAGAGATTAAGTTTATCTTCGACTTAGAAGTAAGACATTTGCTGGGTGAGTTAAATGGGCTTGGCCCAAAGATTTGACGTCTTCTGGGCTACCGAAGGGCACATAACTTATAATTAAAAGATGAATATAGTAATGACCAGTCGCGATTGTACATAGTACATGTAGCCGATTTCAATTAGCAAAAGGACCAGGCAAATATCCAAAAGTGGAAAAAATGTTCCAATGCTGCTGGTAAGAGGCTAATCCGACGTATTTTGTGACGAGAAATCGAATGGTGCAAACCGCGTTGCTCTCCGACCAATACTTTTGGCTGTAGCCACAATTGAATCATCAATTATGTCAAAATCACGTGCCCAGCAACGGCTCTTACTCCATGGAAACCAAGGAAATTTACAATTTTTCAACACCTGGAGATGCCTGGCCCAATTGCGCATCTTTTGGCACCTTATTGATGTGGGTCAGTGTTCAATTGTACTTTTTACAGCAGACTGTATGAAGTACCTTGTGTTTTTTATATAAAAATGGTGTGGTTTTTCTACATGTAGATAAAGACATTGAGTTTATCTTCGACTTAGAAGTAAGACATTTGCTGGGTGAGTTAAATGGGCTTGGCCCAAAGATTTGACGTCTTCTGGGCTACCGAAGGGCACATAACTTATAATCAAAAGTTGAATATAGTAATGACCAGTCGCGATGGTACATAGTACATGTAGCCGATTTCAATTAGCAAAAGGACCAGGCAAAAATCCAAAAGTAAAAAAAATGCTCCAATCGTGCTGGTAAGAGGCTAATCCGACGTATTTTGTGACGAGAAATCGAATGGTGCAAACCGCGTTGCTCTCCGACCAATACTTTTGGCTGTAGCCACAATTGAATCATCATTTATGTCAAAATCACGTGCCCAGCAACGGCTCTTTCTCCATGGAAACCAAGGAAATTTGCAATTTTTCAACACCTGGAGATGCCTGACCCAATTGCGCATCTTTTGGCACCTTATTGATGTGGGTCAGTGTTCAATTGTACTTTTTACAGCAGACTGTATCAAGTACCTTGTGTTTTTTATATAAAAATGGTGTGGTTTTTCTACATGTAGATAAAGACATTGAGTTTATCTTCGACTTAGAAGTAAGACATTTGCTGGGTGAGTTAAATGGGCTTGGCCCAAAGATTTGACATCTTCTGGGCTACCGAAGGGCACATAACTTATAATCAAAAGTTGAATATAGTAATGACCAGTCGCGATTGTACATAGTACATGTAGCCGATTTCAATTAGCAAAACGACCAGGCAAAAATCCAAAAGTGGAAAAAATGTTCCAATGCTGCTGGTAAGAGGCTAATCCGACGTATTTTGTGACGAGAAATCGAATGGTGCAAACCGCGTTGCTCTCCGACCAATACTTTTGGCTGTAGCCACAATTGAATGATCATTTATGTCAAAATCACGTGCCCAGCAACGGCTCTTACTCCATGGAAACCAAGGAAATTTGCAATTTTTCAACAGCTGGAGATGCCTGACCCAATTGCGCATCTTTTGGCACCTTATTGATGTGGGTCAGTGTTCAATTGTACTTTTTACAGCAGACTGTATCAAGTACCTTGTGTTTTTTATATAAAAATGGTGTGGTTTTTCTACATGTAGATAAAGACATTGAGTTTATCTTCGACTTAGAAGTAAGACATTTGCTGGGTGAGTTAAATGGGCTTGGCCCAAAGATTTGACGTCTTCTGGGCTACCGAAGGGCACATAACTTATAATCAAAAGTTGAATATAGTAATGACCAGTCGCGATGGTACATAGTACATGTAGCCGATTTCAATTAGCAAAAGGACCAGGCAAAAATCCAAAAGTGGAAAAAATGCTCCAATGCTGCTGGTAAGAGGCTAATCCGACGTATTTTGTGACGAGAAATCGAATGGTGCAAACCGCGTTGCTCTCCGACCAATACTTTTGGCTGTAGCCACAATTGAATCATCATTTATGTCAAAATCACGTGCCCAGCAACGGCTCTTACTCCATGGAAACCAAGGAAATTTCCAATTTTTCAACACCTGGAGATGCCTGACCCAATTGCGCATCTTTTGGCATCTTATTGATGTGGGTCAGTGTTCAATTGTACTTTTTACAGCAGACTGTATCAAGTACCTTGTGTTTTTTATATAAAAAATGGTGTGGTTTTTCTACATGTAGATAAAGAGATTAAGTTTATCTTCGACTTAGAAGTAAGACATTTGCTGGGTGAGTTAAATGGGCTTGGCCCAAAGATTTGACGTCTTCTGGGCTACCGAAGGGCACATAACTTATAATCAAAAGTTGAATATAGTAATGACCAGTCGCGATTGTACATAGTACATGTAGCCGATTTCAATTAGCAAAAGGACCAGGCAAAAATCCAAAAGTGGAAAAAATGTTCCAATGCTGCTGGTAAGAGGCTAATCCGACGTATTTTGTGACGAGAAATCGAATGGTGCAAACCGCGTTGCTCTCCGACCAATACTTTTGGCTGTAGCCACAATTGAATGATCATTTATGTCAAAATCACGTGCCCAGCAACGGCTCTTACTCCATGGAAACCAAGGAAATTTGCAATTTTTCAACACCTGGAGATGCCTGACCCAATTGCGCATCTTTTGGCACCTTATTGATGTGGGTCAGTGTTCAATTGTACTTTTTACAGCAGACTGTATCAAGTACCTTGTGTTTTTTATATAAAAATGGTGTGGTTTTTCTACATGTAGATAAAGACATTGAGTTTATCTTCGACTTAGAAGTAAGACATTTGCTGGGTGAGTTAAATGGGCTTGGCCCAAAGATTTGACATCTTCTGGGCTACCGAAGGGCACATAACTTATAATCAAAAGTTGAATATAGTAATGACCAGTCGCGATTGTACATAGTACTTGTAGCCGATTTCAATTAGCAAAAGGACCAGGCAAAAATCCAAAAGTGGAAAAAATGTTCCAATGCTGCTGGTAAGAGGCTAATCCGACGTATTTTGTGACGAGAAATCGAATGGTGCAAACCGCGTTGCTCTCCGACCAATACTTTTGGCTGTAGCCACAATTGAATCATCATTTATGTCAAAATCACGTGCCCAGCAACGGCTCTTACTCCATGGAAACCAAGGAAATTTCCAATTTTTCAACACCTGGAGATGCCTGACCCAATTGCGCATCTTTTGGCACCTTATTGATGTGGGTCAGTGTTCAATTGTACTTTTTACAGCAGACTGTATCAAGTACCTTGTGGTTTTTATATAAAAATGGTGTGGTTTTTCTACATGTAGATAAAGAGATTAAGTTTATCTTCGACTTAGAAGTAAGACATTTGCTGGGTGAGTTAAATGGGCTTGGCCCAAAGATTTGACATCTTCTGGGCTACCGAAGGGCACATAACTTATAATCAAAAGTTGAATATAGTAATGACCAGTCGCGATTGTACATAGTACATGTAGCCGATTTCAATTAGCAAAAGGACCAGGCAAATATCCAAAAGTGGAAAAAATGTTCCAATGCTGCTGGTAAGAGGCTAATCCGACGTATTTTGTGACGAGAAATCGAATGGTGCAAACCGCGTTGCTCTCCGACCAATACTTTTGGCTGTAGCCACAATTGAATCATCATTTATGTCAAAATCACGTGCCCAGCAACGGCTCTTACTCCATGGAAACCAAGGAAATTTGCAATTTTTCAACACCTGGAGATGCCTGACCCAATTGCGCATCTTTTGGCACCTTATTGATGTGGGTCAGTGTTCAATTGTACTTTTTACAGCAGACTGTATCAAGTACCTTGTGGTTTTTATATAAAAATGGTGTGGTTTTTCTACATGTAGATAAAGAGATTAAGTTTATCTTCGACTTAGAAGTAAGACATTTGCTGGGTGAGTTAAATGGGCTTGGCCCAAAGATTTGACATCTTCTGGGCTACCGAAGGGCACATAACTTATAATCAAAAGTTGAATATAGTAATGACCAGTCGCGATTGTACATAGTACATGTAGCCGATTTCAATTAGCAAAAGGACCAGGCAAAAATCCAAAAGTGGAAAAAATGTTCCAATGCTGCTGGTAAGAGGCTAATCCGACGTATTTTGTGACGAGAAATCGAATGGTGCAAACCGCGTTGCTCTCCGACCAATACTTTTGGCTGTAGCCACAATTGAATCATCATTTATGTCAAAATCACGTGCCCAGCAACGGCTCTTACTCCATGGAAACCAAGGAAATTTGCAATTTTTCAACAGCTGGAGATGCCTGACCCAATTGCGCATCTTTTGGCACCTTATTGATGTGGGTCAGTGTTCAATTGTACTTTTTACAGCAGACTGTATCAAGTACCTTGTGTTTTTTATATAAAAATGGTGTGGTTTTTCTACATGTAGATAAAGACATTGAGTTTATCTTCGACTTAGAAGTAAGACATTTGCTGGGTGAGTTAAATGGGCTTGGCCCAAAGATTTGACATCTTCTGGGCTACCGAAGGGCACATAACTTATAATCAAAAGTTGAATATAGTAATGACCAGTCGCGATTGTACATAGTACATGTAGCCGATTTCAATTAGCAAAAGGACCAAGCAAAAATCCAAAAGTGGAAAAAATGTTCCAATGCTGCTGGTAAGAGGCTAATCCGACGTATTTTGTGACGAGAAATCGAATGGTGCAAACCGCGTTGCTCTCCGACCAATACTTTTGGCTGTAGCCACAATTGAATGATCATTTATGTCAAAATCACGTGCCCAGCAACGGCTCTTACTCCATGGAAACCAAGGAAATTTGCAATTTTTCAACACCTGGAGATGCCTGACCCAATTGCGCATCTTTTGGCACCTTATTGATGTGGGTCAGTGTTCAATTGTATTTTTTACAGCAGACTGTATCAAGTACCTTGTGGTTTTTATATAAAAATGGTGTGGTTTTTCTACATGTAGATAAAGAGATTAAGTTTATCTTCGACTTAGAAGTAAGACATTTGCTGGGTGAGTTAAATGGGCTTGGCCCAAAGATTTGACATCTTCTGGGCTACCGAAGGGCACATAACTGATAATCAAAAGTTGAATATAGTAATGACCAGTCGCGATTGTACATAGTACATGTAGCCGATTTCAATTAGCAAAAGGACCAGGCAAAAATCCAAAAGTGGAAAAAATGTTCCAATGCTGCTGGTAAGAGGCTAATCTGACGTATTTTGTGACGAGAAATCGAATGGTGCAAACCGCGTTGCTCTCCGACCAATACTTTTGGCTGTAGCCACAATTGAATCATCATTTATGTCAAAATCACGTGCCCAGCAACGGCTCTTACTCCATGGAAACCAAGGAAATTTGCAATTTTTCAACACCTGGAGATGCCTGACCCAATTGCGCATCTTTTGGCACCTTATTGATGTGGGTCAGTGTTCAATTGTACTTTTTACAGCAGACTGTATCAAGTACCTTGTGTTTTTTATATAAAAATGGCGTGGTTTTTCTACATGTAGATAAAGACATTGAGTTTATCTTCGACTTGAAGTAAGACATTTGCTGGGTGAGTTAAATGGGCTTGGCCCAAAGATTTGACATCTTCTGGGCTACCGAAGGGCACATAACTTATAATCAAAAGTTGAATATAGTAATGACCAGTCGCGATTGTACATAGTACATGTAGCCGATTTCAATTAGCAAAAGGACCAGGCAAAAATCCAAAAGTGGAAAAAATGTTCCAATGCTGCTAGTAAGAGGCTAATCCGACGTATTTTGTGACGAGAAATCGAATGGTGCAAACCGCGTTGCTCTCCGACCAATACTTTTGGCTGTAGCCACATATGAATGATCATTTATGTCAAAATCACGTGCCCAGCAACGGCTCTTACTCCATGGAAACCAAGGAAATTTGCAATTTTTCAACAGCTGGAGATGCCTGACCCAATTGCGCATCTTTTGGCACCTTATTGATGTGGGTCAGTGTTCAATTGTACTTTTAACAGCAGACTGTATCAAGTACCTTGTGTTTTTTATATAAAAATGGTGTGGTTTTTCTACATGTAGATAAAGACATTGAGTTTATCTTCGACTTAGAAGTAAGACATTTGCTGGGTGAGTTAAATGGGCTTGGCCCAAAGATTTGACATCTTCTGGGCTACCGAAGGGCACATAACTTATAATCAAAAGTTGAATATAGTAATGACCAGTCGCGATTGTACATAGTACATGTAGCCGATTTCAATTAGCAAAAGGACCAGGCAAAAATCCAAAAGTGGAAAAAATGTTCCAATGCTGCTGGTAAGAGGCTAATCCGATGTATTTTGTGACGAGAAATCGAATGGTGCAAACCGCGCTGCTCTCCGACCAATACTTTTGGCTGTAGCCACAATTGAATCATCATTTATGTCAAAATCACGTGCCCAGCAACGGCTCTTACTCCATGGAAACCAAGGAAATTTGCAATTTTTCAACACCTGGAGATGCCTGACCCAATTGCGCATCTTTTGGCACCTTATTGATGTGGGTCAGTGTTCAATTGTACTTTTTACAGCAGACTGTATCAAGTACCTTGTGGTTTTTATATAAAAATGGTGTGGTTTTTCTACATGTAGATAAAGAGATTAAGTTTATCTTCGACTTAGAAGTAAGACATTTGCTGGGTGAGTTAAATGGGCTTGGCCCAAAGATTTGACATCTTCTGGGCTACCGAAGGGCACATAACTTATAATCAAAAGATGAATATAGTAATGACCAGTCGCGATTGTACATAGTACATGTAGCCGATTTCAATTAGCAAAAGGACCAGGCAAATATCCAAAAGTGGAAAAAATGTTCCAATGCTGCTGGTAAGAGGCTAATCCGACGTATTTTGTGACGAGAAATCGAATGGTGCAAACCGCGTTGCTCTCCGACCAATACTTTTGGCTGTAGCCACAATTGAATCATCAATTATGTCAAAATCACGTGCCCAGCAACGGCTCTCACTCCATGGAAACCAAGGAAATTTACAATTTTTCAACAGCTGGAGATGCCTGGCCCAATTGCGCATCTTTTGGCACCTTATTGATGTGGGTCAGTGTTCAATTGTACTTTTTACAGCAGACTGTATGAAGTACCTTGTGTTTTTTATATAAAAATGGTGTGGTTTTTCTACATGTAGATAAAGACATTGAGTTTATCTTCGACTTAGAAGTAAGACATTTGCTGGGTGAGTTAAATGGGCTTGGCCCAAAGATTTGACGTCTTCTGGGCTACCGAAGGGCACATAACTTATAATCAAAAGTTGAATATAGTAATGACCAGTCGCGATGGTACATAGTACATGTAGCCGATTTCAATTAGCAAAAGGACCAGGCAAAAATCCAAAAGTAAAAAAAATGCTCCAATCGTGCTGGTAAGAGGCTAATCCGACGTATTTTGTGACGAGAAATCGAATGGTGCAAACCGCGTTGCTCTCCGACCAATACTTTTGGCTGTAGCCACAATTGAATCATCATTTATGTCAAAATCACGTGCCCAGCAACGGCTCTTACTCCATGGAAACCAAGGAAATTTGCAATTTTTCAACAGCTGGAGATGCCTGACCCAATTGCGCATCTTTTGGCACCTTATTGATGTGGGTCAGTGTTCAATTGTACTTTTTACAGCAGACTGTATCAAGTACCTTGTGTTTTTTATATAAAAATGGTGTGGTTTTTCTACATGTAGATAAAGACATTGAGTTTATCTTCGACTTAGAAGTAAGACATTTGCTGGGTGAGTTAAATGGGCTTGGCCCAAAGATTTGACGTCTTCTGGGCTACCGAAGGGCACATAACTTATAATCAAAAGTTGAATATAGTAATGACCAGTCGCGATGGTACATAGTACATGTAGCCGATTTCAATTAGCAAAAGGACCAGGCAAAAATCCAAAAGTGGAAAAAATGCTCCAATGCTGCTGGTAAGAGGCTAATCCGACGTATTTTGTGACGAGAAATCGAATGGTGCAAACCGCGTTGCTCTCCGACCAATACTTTTGGCTGTAGCCACAATTGAATCATCATTTATGTCAAAATCACGTGCCCAGCAACGGCTCTTACTCCATGGAAACCAAGGAAATTTCCAATTTTTCAACACCTGGAGATGCCTGACCCAATTGCGCATCTTTTGGCATCTTATTGATGTGGGTCAGTGTTCAATTGTACTTTTTACAGCAGACTGTATCAAGTACCTTGTGTTTTTTATATAAAAATGGTGTGGTTTTTCTACATGTAGATAAAGAGATTAAGTTTATCTTCGACTTAGAAGTAAGACATTTGCTGGGTGAGTTAAATGGGCTTGGCCCAAAGATTTGACGTCTTCTGGGCTACCGAAGGGCACATAACTTATAATCAAAAGTTGAATATAGTAATGACCAGTCGCGATTGTACATAGTACATGTAGCCGATTTCAATTAGCAAAAGGACCAGGCAAAAATCCAAAAGTGGAAAAAATGTTCCAATGCTGCTGGTAAGAGGCTAATCCGACGTATTTTGTGACGAGAAATCGAATGGTGCAAACCGCGTTGCTCTCCGACCAATACTTTTGGCTGTAGCCACAATTGAATGATCATTTATGTCAAAATCACGTGCCCAGCAACGGCTCTTACTCCATGGAAACCAAGGAAATTTGCAATTTTTCAACACCTGGAGATGCCTGACCCAATTGCGCATCTTTTGGCACCTTATTGATGTGGGTCAGTGTTCAATTGTACTTTTTACAGCAGACTGTATCAAGTACCTTGTGTTTTTTATATAAAAATGGTGTGGTTTTTCTACATGTAGATAAAGACATTGAGTTTATCTTCGACTTAGAAGTAAGACATTTGCTGGGTGAGTTAAATGGGCTTGGCCCAAAGATTTGACATCTTCTGGGCTACCGAAGGGCACATAACTTATAATCAAAAGTTGAATATAGTAATGACCAGTCGCGATTGTACATATTACTTGTAGCCGATTTCAATTAGCAAAAGGACCAGGCAAAAATCCAAAAGTGGAAAAAATGTTCCAATGCTGCTGGTAAGAGGCTAATCCGACGTATTTTGTGACGAGAAATCGAATGGTGCAAACCGCGTTGCTCTCCGACCAATACTTTTGGCTGTAGCCACAATTGAATCATCATTTATGTCAAAATCACGTGCCCAGCAACGGCTCTTACTCCATGGAAACCAAGGAAATTTCCAATTTTTCAACACCTGGAGATGCCTGACCCAATTGCGCATCTTTTGGCACCTTATTGATGTGGGTCAGTGTTCAATTGTACTTTTTACAGCAGACTGTATCAAGTACCTTGTGGTTTTTATATAAAAATGGTGTGGTTTTTCTACATGTAGATAAAGAGATTAAGTTTATCTTCGACTTAGAAGTAAGACATTTGCTGGGTGAGTTAAATGGGCTTGGCCCAAAGATTTGACATCTTCTGGGCTACCGAAGGGCACATAACTTATAATCAAAAGTTGAATATAGTAATGACCAGTCGCGATTGTGTACATAGTACATGTAGCCGATTTCAATTAGCAAAAGGACCAGGCAAAAATCCAAAAGTGGAAAAAATGTTCCAATGCTGCTGGTAAGAGGCTAATCCGACGTATTTTGTGACGAGAAATCGAATGGTGCAAGCCGCGTTGCTCTCCGACCAATACTTTTGGCTGTAGCCACAATTGAATCATCATTTATGTCAAAATCACGTGCCCAGCAACGGCTCTTACTCCATGGAAACCAAGGAAATTTGCAATTTTTCAACAGCTGGAGATGCCTGACCCAATTGCGCATCTTTTGGCACCTTATTGATGTAAGTCAGTGTTCAATTGTACTTTTAACAGCAGACTGTATCAAGTACCTTGTGTTTTTTATATAAAAATGGTGTGGTTTTTCTACATGTAGATAAAGACATTGAGTTTATCTTCGACTTAGAAGTAAGACATTTGCTGGGTGAGTTAAATGGGCTTGGCCCAAAGATTTGACATCTTCTGGGCTACCGAAGGGCACATAACTTATAATCAAAAGTTGAATATAGTAATGACCAGTCGCGATTGTACATAGTACATGTAGCCGATTTCAATTAGCAAAAGGACCAGGCAAAAATCCAAAAGTGGAAAAAATGTTCCAATGCTGCTGGTAAGAGGCTAATCCGATGTATTTTGTGACGAGAAATCGAATGGTGCAAACCGCGTTGCTCTCCGACCAATACTTTTGGCTGTAGCCACAATTGAATCATCATTTATGTCAAAATCACGTGCCCAGCAACGGCTCTTACTCCATGGAAACCAAGGAAATTTGCAATTTTTCAAAAGCTGGAGATGCCTGACCCAATTGCGCATCTTTTGGCACCTTATTGATGTGGGTCAGTGTTCAATTGTACTTTTTACAGCAGACTGTATCAAGTACCTTGTGTTTTTTATATAAAAATGGTGTGGTTTTTCTACATGTAGATAAAGACATTGAGTTTATCTTCGACTTAGAAGTAAGACATTTGCTGGGTGAGTTAAATGGGCTTGGCCCAAAGATTTGACGTCTTCTGGGCTACCGAAGGGCACATAACTTATAATCAAAAGTTGAATATAGTAATGACCAGTCGCGATGGTACATAGTACATGTAGCCGATTTCAATTAGCAAAAGGACCAGGCAAAAATCCAAAAGTGGAAAAAATGTTCCAATGCTGCTGGTAAGAGGCTAATCCGACGTATTTTGTGACGAGAAATCGAATGGTGCAAATCGCGTTGCTCTCCGACCAATACTTTTGGCTGTAGCCACAATTGAATCATCATTTATGTCAAAATCACGTGCCCAGCAACGGCTCTTACTCCATGGAAACCAAGGAAATTTACAATTTTTCAACAGCTGGAGATGCCTGACCCAATTGCGCATCTTTTGGCACCTTATTGATGTGGGTCAGTGTTCAATTGTACTTTTTACAGCAGACTGTATCAAGTACCTTGTGGTTTTTATATAAAAATGGTGTGGTTTTTCTACATGTAGATAAAGAGATTAAGTTTATCTTCGACTTAGAAGTAAGACATTTGCTGGGTGAGTTAAATGGGCTTGGCCCAAAGATTTGACATCTTCTGGGCTACCGAAGGGCACATAACTTATAATCAAAAGTTGAATATAGTAATGACCAGTCGCGATTGTACATAGTACATGTAGCCGATTTCAATTAGCAAAAGGACCAGGCAAAAATCCAAAAGTGGAAAAAATGTTCCAATGCTGCTGGTAAGAGGCTAATCCGACGTATTTTGTGACGAGAAATCGAATGGTGCAAACCGCGTTGCTCTCCGACCAATACTTTTGGCTGTAGCCACAATTGAATCATCAATTATGTCAAAATCACGTGCCCAGCAACGGCTCTTACTCCATGGAAACCAAGGAAATTTACAATTTTTCAACACCTGGAGATGCCTGGCCCAATTACGCATCTTTTGGCACCTTATTGATGTGGGTCAGTGTTCAATTGTACTTTTTACAGCAGACTGTATCAAGTACCTTGTGTTTTTTATATAAAAATGGTGTGGTTTTTCTACATGTAGATAAAGACATTGAGTTTATCTTCGACTTAGAAGTAAGACATTTGCTGGGTGAGTTAAATGGGCTTGGCCCAAAGATTTGACGTCTTCTGGGCTACCGAAGGGCACATAACTTATAATCAAAAGTTGAATATAGTAATGACCAGTCGCGATTGTACATAGTACATGTAGCCGATTTCAATTAGCAAAAGGACCAGGCAAAAATCCAAAAGTAAAAAAAATGCTCCAATCGTGCTGGTAAGAGGCTAATCCGACGTATTTTGTGACGAGAAATCGAATGGTGCAAACCGCGCTGCTCTCCGACCAATACTTTTGGCTGTAGCCACAATTGAATCATCATTTATGTCAAAATCACGTGCCCAGCAACGGCTCTTACTCCATGGAAACCAAGGAAATTTCCAATTTTTCAACAGCTGGAGATGCCTGACCCAATTGCGCATCTTTTGGCACCTTATTGATGTGGGTCAGTGTTCAATTGTACTTTTTACAGCAGACTGTATCAAGTACCTTGTGTTTTTTATATAAAAATGGTGTGGTTTTTCTACATGTAGATAAAGAGATTAAGTTTATCTTCGACTTAGAAGTAAGACATTTGCTGGGTGAGTTAAATGGGCTTGGCCCAAAGATTTGACATCTTCTGGGCTACCGAAGGGCACATAACTTATAATCAAAAGTTGAATATAGTAATGACCAGTCGCGATTGTACATAGTACATGTAGCCGATTTCAATTAGCAAAAGGACCAAGCAAAAATCCAAAAGTGGAAAAAATGTTCCAATGCTGCTGGTAAGAGGCTAATCCGACGTATTTTGTGACGAGAAATCGAATGGTGCAAGCCGCGTTGCTCTCCGACCAATACTTTTGGCTGTAGCCACAATTGAATCATCATTTATGTCAAAATCACGTGCCCAGCAACGGCTCTTACTCCATGGAAACCAAGGAAATTTGCAATTTTTCAACAGCTGGAGATGCCTGACCCAATTGCGCATCTTTTGGCACCTTATTGATGTGGGTCAGTGTTCAATTGTACTTTTAACAGCAGACTGTATCAAGTACCTTGTGTTTTTTATATAAAAATGGTGTGGTTTTTCTACATGTAGATAAAGACATTGAGTTTATCTTCGACTTAGAAGTAAGACATTTGCTGGGTGAGTTAAATGGGCTTGGCCCAAAGATTTGACATCTTCTGGGCTACCGAAGGGCACATAACTTATAATCAAAAGTTGAATATAGTAATGACCAGTCGCGATTGTACATAGTACATGTAGCCGATTTCAATTAGCAAAAGGACCAGGCAAAAATCCAAAAGTGGAAAAAATGTTCCAATGCTGCTGGTAAGAGGCTAATCCGATGTATTTTGTGACGAGAAATCGAATGGTGCAAACCGCGCTGCTCTCCGACCAATACTTTTGGCTGTAGCCACAATTGAATCATCATTTATGTCAAAATCACGTGCCCAGCAACGGCTCTTACTCCATGGAAACCAAGGAAATTTGCAATTTTTCAACAGCTGGAGATGCCTGACCCAATTGCGCATCTTTTGGCACCTTATTGATGTGGGTCAGTGTTCAATTGTACTTTTTACAGCAGACTGTATCAAGTACCTTGTGGTTTTTATATAAAAATGGTGTGGTTTTTCTACATGTAGATAAAGAGATTAAGTTTATCTTCGACTTAGAAGTAAGACATTTGCTGGGTGAGTTAAATGGGCTTGGCCCAAAGATTTGACATCTTCTGGGCTACCGAAGGGCACATAACTTATAATCAAAAGATGAATATAGTAATGACCAGTCGCGATTGTACATAGTACATGTAGCCGATTTCAATTAGCAAAAGGACCAGGCAAATATCCAAAAGTGGAAAAAATGTTCCAATGCTGCTGGTAAGAGGCTAATCCGACGTATTTTGTGACGAGAAATCGAATGGTGCAAACCGCGTTGCTCTCCGACCAATACTTTTGGCTGTAGCCACAATTGAATCATCATTTATGTCAAAATCACGTGCCCAGCAACGGCTCTTACTCCATGGAAACCAAGGAAATTTGCAATTTTTCAACACCTGGAGATGCCTGACCCAATTGCGCATCTTTTGGCACCTTATTGATGTGGGTCAGTGTTCAATTGTACTTTTTACAGCAGACTGTATCAAGTACCTTGTGGTTTTTATATAAAAATGGTGTGGTTTTTCTACATGTAGATAAAGAGATTAAGTTTATCTTCGACTTAGAAGTAAGACATTTGCTGGGTGAGTTAAATGGGCTTGGCCCAAAGATTTGACATCTTCTGGGCTACCGAAGGGCACATAACTTATAATCAAAAGTTGAATATAGTAATGACCAGTCGCGATTGTACATAGTACATGTAGCCGATTTCAATTAGCAAAAGGACCAGGCAAAAATCCAAAAGTGGAAAAAATGTTCCAATGCTGCTGGTAAGAGGCTAATCCGACGTATTTTGTGACGAGAAATCGAATGGTGCAAACCGCGTTGCTCTCCGACCAATACTTTTGGCTGTAGCCACAATTGAATCATCATTTATGTCAAAATCACGTGCCCAGCAACGGCTCTTACTCCATGGAAACCAAGGAAATTTCCAATTTTTCAACACCTGGAGATGCCTGACCCAATTGCGCATCTTTTGGCACCTTATTGATGTGGGTCAGTGTTCAATTGTACTTTTTACAGCAGACTGTATGAAGTACCTTGTGTTTTTTATATAAAAATGGTGTGGTTTTTCTACATGTAGATAAAGAGATTAAGTTTATCTTCGACTTAGAAGTAAGACATTTGCTGGGTGAGTTAAATGGGCTTGGCCCAAAGATTTGACATCTTCTGGGCTACCGAAGGGCACATAACTTATAATCAAAAGTTGAATATAGTAATGACCAGTCGCGATTGTACATAGTACATGTAGCCGATTTCAATTAGCAAAAGGACCAGGCAAAAATCCAAAAGTGGAAAAAATGTTCCAATGCTGCTGGTAAGAGGCTAATCCGACGTATTTTGTGACGAGAAATCGAATGGTGCAAACCGCGTTGCTCTCCGACCAATACTTTTGGCTGTAGCCACAATTGAATGATCATTTATGTCAAAATCACGTGCCCAGCAACGGCTCTTACTCCATGGAAACCAAGGAAATTTGCAATTTTTCAACAGCTGGAGATGCCTGACCCAATTGCGCATCTTTTGGCACCTTATTGATGTGGGTCAGTGTTCAATTGTACTTTTTACAGCAGACTGTATCAAGTACCTTGTGTTTTTTATATAAAAATGGTGTGGTTTTTCTACATGTAGATAAAGACATTGAGTTTATCTTCGACTTAGAAGTAAGACATTTGCTGGGTGAGTTAAATGGGCTTGGCCCAAAGATTTGACATCTTCTGGGCTACCGAAGGGCACATAACTTATAATCAAAAGTTGAATATAGTAATGACCAGTCGCGATTGTACATAGTACATGTAGCCGATTTCAATTAGCAAAAGGACCAGGCAAAAATCCAAAAGTGGAAAAAATGTTCCAATGCTGCTGGTAAGAGGCTAATCCGACGTATTTTGTGACGAGAAATCGAATGGTGCAAACCGCGTTGCTCTCCGACCAATACTTTTGGCTGTAGCCACAATTGAATGATCATTTATGTCAAAATCACGTGCCCAGCAACGGCTCTTACTCCATGGAAACCAAGGAAATTTGCAATTTTTCAACACCTGGAGATGCCTGACCCAATTGCGCATCTTTTGGCACCTTATTGATGTGGGTCAGTGTTCAATTGTATTTTTTACAGCAGACTGTATCAAGTACCTTGTGGTTTTTATATAAAAATGGTGTGGTTTTTCTACATGTAGATAAAGAGATTGAGTTTATCTTCGACTTAGAAGTAAGACATTTGCTGGGTGAGTTAAATGGGCTTGGCCCAAAGATTTGACATCTTCTGGGCTACCGAAGGGCACATAACTTATAATCAAAAGTTGAATATAGTAATGACCAGTCGCGATTGTACATAGTACATGTAGCCGATTTCAATTAGCAAAAGGACCAGGCAAAAATCCAAAAGTGGAAAAAATGTTCCAATGCTGCTGGTAAGAGGCTAATCCGACGTATTTTGTGACGAGAAATCGAATGGTGCAAGCCGCGTTGCTCTCCGACCAATACTTTTGGCTGTAGCCACAATTGAATCATCATTTATGTCAAAATCACGTGCCCAGCAACGGCTCTTACTCCATGGAAACCAAGGAAATTTGCAATTTTTCAACAGCTGGAGATGCCTGACCCAATTGCGCATCTTTTGGCACCTTATTGATGTGGGTCAGTGTTCAATTGTACTTTTAACAGCAGACTGTATCAAGTACCTTGTGTTTTTTATATAAAAATGGTGTGGTTTTTCTACATGTAGATAAAGACATTGAGTTTATCTTCGACTTAGAAGTAAGACATTTGCTGGGTGAGTTAAATGGGCTTGGCCCAAAGATTTGACATCTTCTGGGCTACCGAAGGGCACATAACTTATAATCAAAAGTTGAATATAGTAATGACCAGTCGCGATTGTACATAGTACATGTAGCCGATTTCAATTAGCAAAAGGACCAGGCAAAAATCCAAAAGTGGAAAAAATGTTCCAATGCTGCTGGTAAGAGGCTAATCCGATGTAGTTTGTGACGAGAAATCGAATGGTGCAAACCGCGCTGCTCTCCGACCAATACTTTTGGCTGTAGCCACAATTGAATCATCATTTATGTCAAAATCACGTGCCCAGCAACGGCTCTTACTCCATGGAAACCAAGGAAATTTGCAATTTTTCAACAGCTGGAGATGCCTGACGCAATTGCGCATCTTTTGGCACCTTATTGATGTGGGTCAGTGTTCAATTGTACTTTTTACAGCAGACTGTATCAAGTACCTTGTGGTTTTTATATAAAAATGGTGTGGTTTTTCTACATGTAGATAAAGAGATTAAGTTTATCTTCGACTTAGAAGTAAGACATTTGCTGGGTGAGTTAAATGGGCTTGGCCCAAAGATTTGACATCTTCTGGGCTACCGAAGGGCACATAACTTATAATCAAAAGATGAATATAGTAATGACCAGTCGCGATTGTACATAGTACATGTAGCCGATTTCAATTAGCAAAAGGACCAGGCAAATATCCAAAAGTGGAAAAAATGTTCCAATGCTGCTGGTAAGAGGCTAATCCGACGTATTTTGTGACGAGAAATCGAATGGTGCAAACCGCGTTGCTCTCCGACCAATACTTTTGGCTGTAGCCACAATTGAATGATCAATTATGTCAAAATCACGTGCCCAGCAACGGCTCTTACTCCATGGAAACCAAGGAAATTTGCAATTTTTCAACAGCTGGAGATGCCTGACCCAATTGCGCATCTTTTGGCACCTTATTGATGTGGGTCAGTGTTCAATTGTACTTTTTACAGCAGACTGTATCAAGTACCTTGTGGTTTTTATATAAAAATGGTGTGGTTTTTCTACATGTAGATAAAGAGATTAAGTTTATCTTCGACTTAGAAGTAAGACATTTGCTGGGTGAGTTAAATGGGCTTGGCCCAAAGATTTGACGTCTTCTGGGCTACCGAAGGGCACATAACTTATAATCAAAAGATGAATATAGTAATGACCAGTCGCGATTGTACATAGTACATGTAGCCGATTTCAATTAGCAAAAGGACCAGGCAAATATCCAAAAGTGGAAAAAATGTTCCAATGCTGCTGGTAAGAGGCTAATCCGACGTATTTTGTGACGAGAAATCGAATGGTGCAAACCGCGTTGCTCTCCGACCAATACTTTTGGCTGTAGCCACAATTGAATCATCAATTATGTCAAAATCACGTGCCCAGCAACGGCTCTTACTCCATGGAAACCAAGGAAATTTACAATTTTTCAACACCTGGAGATGCCTGGCCCAATTGCGCATCTTTTGGCACCTTATTGATGTGGGTCAGTGTTCAATTGTACTTTTTACAGCAGACTGTATGAAGTACCTTGTGTTTTTTATATAAAAATGGTGTGGTTTTTCTACATGTAGATAAAGACATTGAGTTTATCTTCGACTTAGAAGTAAGACATTTGCTGGGTGAGTTAAATGGGCTTGGCCCAAAGATTTGACGTCTTCTGGGCTACCGAAGGGCACATAACTTATAATCAAAAGTTGAATATAGTAATGACCAGTCGCGATGGTACATAGTACATGTAGCCGATTTCAATTAGCAAAAGGACCAGGCAAAAATCCAAAAGTAAAAAAAAATGCTCCAATCGTGCTGGTAAGAGGCTAATCCGACGTATTTTGTGACGAGAAATCGAATGGTGCAAACCGCGTTGCTCTCCGACCAATACTTTTGGCTGTAGCCACAATTGAATCATCATTTATGTCAAAATCACGTGCCCAGCAACGGCTCTTACTCCATGGAAACCAAGGAAATTTGCAATTTTTCAACACCTGGAGATGCCTGACCCAATTGCGCATCTTTTGGCACCTTATTGATGTGGGTCAGTGTTCAATTGTACTTTTTACAGCAGACTGTATCAAGTACCTTGTGTTTTTTATATAAAAATGGTGTGGTTTTTCTACATGTAGATAAAGACATTGAGTTTATCTTCGACTTAGAAGTAAGACATTTGCTGGGTGAGTTAAATGGGCTTGGCCCAAAGATTTGACATCTTCTGGGCTACCGAAGGGCACATAACTTATAATCAAAAGTTGAATATAGTAATGACCAGTCGCGATTGTACATAGTACATGTAGCCGATTTCAATTAGCAAAACGACCAGGCAAAAATCCAAAAGTGGAAAAAATGTTCCAATGCTGCTGGTAAGAGGCTAATCCGACGTATTTTGTGACGAGAAATCGAATGGTGCAAACCGCGTTGCTCTCCGACCAATACTTTTGGCTGTAGCCACAATTGAATCATCATTTATGTCAAAATCACGTGCCCAGCAACGGCTCTTACTCCATGGAAACCAAGGAAATTTCCAATTTTTCAACACCTGGAGATGCCTGACCCAATTGCGCATCTTTTGGCACCTTATTGATGTGGGTCAGTGTTCAATTGTACTTTTTACAGCAGACTGTATCAAGTACCTTGTGTTTTTTATATAAAAATGGTGTGGTTTTTCTACATGTAGATAAAGAGATTAAGTTTATCTTCGACTTAGAAGTAAGACATTTGCTGGGTGAGTTAAATGGGCTTGGCCCAAAGATTTGACATCTTCTGGGCTACCGAAGGGCACATAACTTATAATCAAAAGTTGAATATAGTAATGACCAGTCGCGATTGTACATAGTACATGTAGCCGATTTCAATTAGCAAAAGGACCAGGCAAAAATCCAAAAGTGGAAAAAATGTTCCAATGCTGCTGGTAAGAGGCTAATCCGACGTATTTTGTGACGAGAAATCGAATGGTGCAAACCGCGTTGCTCTCCGACCAATACTTTTGGCTGTAGCCACAATTGAATGATCATTTATGTCAAAATCACGTGCCCAGCAACGGCTCTTACTCCATGGAAACCAAGGAAATTTGCAATTTTTCAACAGCTGGAGATGCCTGACCCAATTGCGCATCTTTTGGCACCTTATTGATGTGGGTCAGTGTTCAATTGTACTTTTTACAGCAGACTGTATCAAGTACCTTGTGTTTTTTATATAAAAATGGTGTGGTTTTTCTACATGTAGATAAAGACATTGAGTTTATCTTCGACTTAGAAGTAAGACATTTGCTGGGTGAGTTAAATGGGCTTGGCCCAAAGATTTGACATCTTCTGGGCTACCGAAGGGCACATAACTTATAATCAAAAGTTGAATATAGTAATGACCAGTCGCGATTGTACATAGTACATGTAGCCGATTTCAATTAGCAAAAGGACCAGGCAAAAATCCAAAAGTGGAAAAAATGTTCCAATGCTGCTGGTAAGAGGCTAATCCGACGTATTTTGTGACGAGAAATCGAATGGTGCAAACCGCGTTGCTCTCCGACCAATACTTTTGGCTGTAGCCACAATTGAATGATCATTTATGTCAAAATCACGTGCCCAGCAACGGCTCTTACTCCATGGAAACCAAGGAAATTTGCAATTTTTCAACACCTGGAGATGCCTGACCCAATTGCGCATCTTTTGGCACCTTATTGATGTGGGTCAGTGTTCAATTGTATTTTTTACAGCAGACTGTATCAAGTACCTTGTGGTTTTTATATAAAAATGGTGTGGTTTTTCTACATGTAGATAAAGAGATTGAGTTTATCTTCGACTTAGAAGTAAGACATTTGCTGGGTGAGTTAAATGGGCTTGGCCCAAAGATTTGACATCTTCTGGGCTACCGAAGGGCACATAACTTATAATCAAAAGTTGAATATAGTAATGACCAGTCGCGATTGTACATAGTACATGTAGCCGATTTCAATTAGCAAAAGGACCAGGCAAAAATCCAAAAGTGGAAAAAATGTTCCAATGCTGCTGGTAAGAGGCTAATCCGACGTATTTTGTGACGAGAAATCGAATGGTGCAAGCCGCGTTGCTCTCCGACCAATACTTTTGGCTGTAGCCACAATTGAATCATCATTTATGTCAAAATCACGTGCCCAGCAACGGCTCTTACTCCATGGAAACCAAGGAAATTTGCAATTTTTCAACAGCTGGAGATGCCTGACCCAATTGCGCATCTTTTGGCACCTTATTGATGTGGGTCAGTGTTCAATTGTACTTTTAACAGCAGACTGTATCAAGTACCTTGTGTTTTTTATATAAAAATGGTGTGGTTTTTCTACATGTAGATAAAGACATTGAGTTTATCTTCGACTTAGAAGTAAGACATTTGCTGGGTGAGTTAAATGGGCTTGGCCCAAAGATTTGACATCTTCTGGGCTACCGAAGGGCACATAACTTATAATCAAAAGTTGAATATAGTAATGACCAGTCGCGATTGTACATAGTACATGTAGCCGATTTCAATTAGCAAAAGGACCAGGCAAAAATCCAAAAGTGAAAAAATGTTCCAATGCTGCTGGTAAGAGGATAATCCGATGTAGTTTGTGACGAGAAATCGAATGGTGCAAACCCGCGCTGCTCTCCGACCAATACTTTTGGCTGTAGCCACAATTGAATCATCATTTATGTCAAAATCACGTGCCCAGCAACGGCTCTTACTCCATGGAAACCAAGGAAATTTGCAATTTTTCAACAGCTGGAGATGCCTGACCCAATTGCGCATCTTTTGGCACCTTTTTGATGTGGGTCAGTGTTCAATTGTACTTTTTACAGCAGACTGTATCAAGTACCTTGTGGTTTTTATATAAAAATGGTGTGGTTTTTCTACATGTAGATAAAGAGATTAAGTTTATCTTCGACTTAGAAGTAAGACATTTGCTGGGTGAGTTTAAATGGGCTTGGCCCAAAGATTTGACATCTTCTGGGCTACCGAAGGGCACATAACTGTATAATCAAAAGATGAATATAGTAATGACCAGTCGCGATTGTACATAGTACATGTAGCCGATTTCAATTAGCAAAAGGACCAGGCAAATATCCAAAAGTGGAAAAAATGTTCCAATGCTGCTGGTAAGAGGCTAATCCGACGTATTTTGTGACGAGAAATCGAATGGTGCAAACCGCGTTGCTCTCCGACCAATACTTTTGGCTGTAGCCACAATTGAATGATCAATTATGTCAAAATCACGTGCCCAGCAACGGCTCTTACTCCATGGAAACCAAGGAAATTTGCAATTTTTCAACAGCTGGAGATGCCTGACCCAATTGCGCATCTTTTGGCACCTTATTGATGTGGGTCAGTGTTCAATTGTACTTTTTACAGCAGACTGTATCAAGTACCTTGTGGTTTTTATATAAAAATGGTGTGGTTTTTCTACATGTAGATAAAGAGATTAAGTTTATCTTCGACTTAGAAGTAAGACATTTGCTGGGTGAGTTAAATGGGCTTGGCCCAAAGATTTGACGTCTTCTGGGCTACCGAAGGGCACATAACTTATAATCAAAAGATGAATATAGTAATGACCAGTCGCGATTGTACATAGTACATGTAGCCGATTTCAATTAGCAAAAGGACCAGGCAAATATCCAAAAGTGGAAAAAATGTTCCAATGCTGCTGGTAAGAGGCTAATCCGACGTATTTTGTGACGAGAAATCGAATGGTGCAAACCGCGTTGCTCTCCGACCAATACTTTTGGCTGTAGCCACAATTGAATCATCAATTATGTCAAAATCACGTGCCCAGCAACGGCTCTTACTCCATGGAAACCAAGGAAATTTACAATTTTTCAACACCTGGAGATGCCTGGCCCAATTGCGCATCTTTTGGCACCTTATTGATGTGGGTCAGTGTTCAATTGTACTTTTTACAGCAGACTGTATGAAGTACCTTGTGTTTTTTATATAAAAATGGTGTGGTTTTTCTACATGTAGATAAAGACATTGAGTTTATCTTCGACTTAGAAGTAAGACATTTGCTGGGTGAGTTAAATGGGCTTGGCCCAAAGATTTGACGTCTTCTGGGCTACCGAAGGGCACATAACTTATAATCAAAAGTTGAATATAGTAATGACCAGTCGCGATGGTACATAGTACATGTAGCCGATTTCAATTAGCAAAAGGACCAGGCAAAAATCCAAAAGTAAAAAAAATGCTCCAATCGTGCTGGTAAGAGGCTAATCCGACGTATTGTGACGAGAAATCGAATGGTGCAAACCGCGTTGCTCTCCGACCAATACTTTTGGCTGTAGCCACAATTGAATCATCATTTATGTCAAAATCACGTGCCCAGCAACGGCTCTTACTCCATGGAAACCAAGGAAATTTGCAATTTTTCAACAGCTGGAGATGCCTGACCCAATTGCGCATCTTTTGGCACCTTATTGATGTGGGTCAGTGTTCAATTGTACTTTTTCCAGCAGACTGTATCAAGTACCTTGTGTTTTTTATATAAAAATGGTGTGGTTTTTCTACATGTAGATAAAGACATTGAGTTTATCTTCGACTTAGAAGTAAGACATTTGCTGGGTGAGTTAAATGGGCTTGGCCCAAAGATTTGACATCTTCTGGGCTACCGAAGGGCACATAACTTATAATCAAAAGTTGAATATAGTAATGACCAGTCGCGATTGTACATAGTACATGTAGCCGATTTCAATTAGCAAAAGGACCAGGCAAAAATCCAAAAGTGGAAAAAATGTTCCAATGCTGCTGGTAAGAGGCTAATCCGACGTATTTTGTGACGAGAAATCGAATGGTGCAAACCGCGTTGCTCTCCGACCAATACTTTTGGCTGTAGCCACAATTGAATCATCATTTATGTCAAAATCACGTGCCCAGCAACGGCTCTTACTCCATGGAAACCAAGGAAATTTCCAATTTTTCAACACCTGGAGATGCCTGACCCAATTGCACATCTTTTGGCACCTTATTGATGTGGGTCAGTGTTCAATTGTACTTTTTACAGCAGACTGTATCAAGTACCTTGTGGTTTTTATATAAAAATGGTGTGGTTTTTCTACATGTAGATAAAGAGATTAAGTTTATCTTCGACTTAGAAGTAAGACATTTGCTGGGTGAGTTAAATGGGCTTGGCCCAAAGATTTGACATCTTCTGGGCTACCGAAGGGCACATAACTTATAATCAAAAGTTGAATATAGTAATGACCAGTCGCGATTGTACATAGTACATGTAGCCGATTTCAATGAGCAAAAGGACCAGGCAAAAATCCAAAAGTGGAAAAAATGTTCCAATGCTGCTGGTAAGAGGCTAATCCGACGTATTTTGTGACGAGAAATCGAATGGTGCAAACCGCGTTGCTCTCCGACCAATACTTTTGGCTGTAGCCACAATTGAATCATCATTTATGTCAAAATCACGTGCCCAGCAACGGCTCTTACTCCATGGAAACCAAGGAAATTTCCAATTTTTCAACACCTGGAGATGCCTGACCCAATTGCGCATCTTTTGGCACCTTATTGATGTGGGTCAGTGTTCAATTGTACTTTTTACAGCAGACTGTATCAAGTACCTTGTGGTTTTTATATAAAAATGGTGTGGTTTTTCTACATGTAGATAAAGACATTGAGTTTATCTTCGACTTAGAAGTAAGACATTTGCTGGGTGAGTTAAATGGGCTTGGCCCAAAGATTTGACATCTTCTGGGCTACCGAAGGGCACATAACTTATAATCAAAAGTTGAATATAGTAATGACCAGTCGCGATTGTACATAGTACATGTAGCCGATTTCAATTAGCAAAGGGACCAGGCAAAAATCCAAAAGTGGAAAAAATGTTCCAATGCTGCTGGTAAGAGGCTAATCCGACGTATTTTGTGACGAGAAATCGAATGGTGCAAACCGCGTTGCTCTCCGACCAATACTTTTGGCTGTAGCCACAATTGAATCATCATTTATGTCAAAATCACGTGCCCAGCAACGGCTCTTACTCCATGGAAACCAAGGAAATTTGCAATTTTTCAACAGCTGGAGATGCCTGACCCAATTGCGCATCTTTTGGCACCTTATTGATGTGGGTCAGTGTTCAATTGTACTTTTTACAGCAGACTGTATCAAGTACCTTGTGTTTTTTATATAAAAATGGTGTGGTTTTTCTACATGTAGATAAAGACATTGAGTTTATCTTCGACTTAGAAGTAAGACATTTGCTGGGTGAGTTAAATGGGCTTGGCCCAAAGATTTGACGTCTTCTGGGCTACCGAAGGGCACATAACTTATAATCAAAAGTTGAATATAGTAATGACCAGTCGCGATTGTACATAGTACATGTAGCCGATTTCAATTAGCAAAAGGACCAGGCAAAAATCCAAAAGTGGAAAACATGTTCCAATGCTGCTGGTAAGAGGCTAATCTGACGTATTTTGTGACGAGAAGTCGAATGGTGCAAACCGCGTTACTCTCCGACCAATACTTTTGGCTGTAGCCACAATTGAATCATCATTTATGTCAAAATCACGTGCCCAGCAACGGCTCTTACTCCATGGAAACCAAGGAAATTTCCAATTTTTCAACAGCTGGAGATGCCTGACCCAATTGCGCATCTTTTGGCACCTTATTGATGTGGGTCAGTGTTCAATTGTACTTTTTACAGCAGACTGTATCAAGTACCTTGTGGTTTTTATATAAAAATGGTGTGGTTTTTCTACATGTAGATAAAGAGATTAAGTTTATCTTCGACTTAGAAGTAAGACATTTGCTGGGTGAGTTAAATGGGCTTGGCCCAAAGATTTGACATCTTCTGGGCTACCGAAGGGCACATAACTTATAATCAAAAGTTGAATATAGTAATGACCAGTCGCGATTGTACATAGTACATGTAGCCGATTTCAATGAGCAAAAGGACCAGGCAAAAATCCAAAAGTGGAAAAAATGTTCCAATGCTGCTGGTAAGAGGCTAATCCGACGTATTTTGTGACGAGAAATCGAATGGTGCAAACCGCGTTGCTCTCCGACCAATACTTTTGGCTGTAGCCACAATTGAATCATCATTTATGTCAAAATCACGTGCCCAGCAACGGCTCTTACTCCATGGAAACCAAGGAAATTTGCAATTTTTCAACACCTGGAGATGCCTGACCCAATTGCGCATCTTTTGGCACCTTATTGATGTGGGTCAGTGTTCAGTTGTACTTTTTACAGCAGACTGTATCAAGTACCTTGTGGTTTTTATATAAAAATGGTGTGGTTTTTCTACATGTAGATAAAGAGATTAAGTTTATCTTCGACTTAGAAGTAAGACATTTGCTGGGTGAGTTAAATGGGCTTGGCCCAAAGATTTGACATCTTCTGGGCTACCGAAGGGCACATAACTTATAATCAAAAGTTGAATATAGTAATGACCAGTCGCGATTGTACATAGTACATGTAGCCGATTTCAATTAGCAAAGGGACCAGGCAAAAATCCAAAAGTGGAAAAAATGTTCCAATGCTGCTGGTAAGAGGCTAATCCGACGTATTTTGTGACGAGAAATCGAATGGTGCAAACCGCGTTGCTCTCCGACCAATACTTTTGGCTGTAGCCACAATTGAATCATCACTTATGTCAAAATCACGTGCCCAGCAACGGCTCTTACTCCATGGAAACCAAGGAAATTTCCAATTTTTCAACACCTGGAGATGCCTGACCCAATTGCGCATCTTTTGGCACCTTATTGATGTGGGTCAGTGTTCAATTGTACTTTTTACAGCAGACTGTATCAAGTAGCTTGTGGTTTTTATATAAAAATGGTGTGGTTTTTCTACATGTAGATAAAGAGATTAAGTTTATCTTCGACTTAGAAGTAAGACATTTGCTGGGTGAGTTAAATGGGCTTGGCCCAAAGATTTGACATCTTCTGGGCTACCGAAGGGCACATAACTTATAATCAAAAGTTGAATATAGTAATGACCAGTCGCGATGGTACATAGTACATGTAGCCGATTTCAATTAGCAAAAGGACCAGGCAAAAATCCAAAAGTAAAAAAAATGCTCCAATCGTGCTGGTAAGAGGCTAATCCGACGTATTTAGTGACGAGAAATCGAATGGTGCAAACCGCGTTGCTCTCCGACCAATACTTTTGGCTGTAGCCACAATTGAATCATCATTTATGTCAAAATCACGTGCCCAGCAACGGCTCTTACTCCATGGAAACCAAGGAAATTTGCAATTTTTCAACAGCTGGAGATGCCTGACCCAATTGCGCATCTTTTGGCACCTTATTGATGTGGGTCAGTGTTCAATTGTACTTTTTCCAGCAGACTGTATCAAGTACCTTGTGTTTTTTATATAAAAATGGTGTGGTTTTTCTACATGTAGATAAAGACATTGAGTTTATCTTCGACTTAGAAGTAAGACATTTGCTGGGTGAGTTAAATGGGCTTGGCCCAAAGATTTGACATCTTCTGGGCTACCGAAGGGCACATAACTTATAATCAAAAGTTGAATATAGTAATGACCAGTCGCGATTGTACATAGTACATGTAGCCGATTTCAATTAGCAAAAGGACCAGGCAAAAATCCAAAAGTGGAAAAAATGTTCCAATGCTGCTGGTAAGAGGCTAATCCGACGTATTTTGTGACGAGAAATCGAATGGTGCAAACCGCGTTGCTCTCCGACCAATACTTTTGGCTGTAGCCACAATTGAATCATCATTTATGTCAAAATCACGTGCCCAGCAACGGCTCTTACTCCATGGAAACCAAGGAAATTTCCAATTTTTCAACACCTGGAGATGCCTGACCCAATTGCACATCTTTTGGCACCTTATTGATGTGGGTCAGTGTTCAATTGTACTTTTTACAGCAGACTGTATCAAGTACCTTGTGGTTTTTATATAAAAATGGTGTGGTTTTTCTACATGTAGATAAAGAGATTAAGTTTATCTTCGACTTAGAAGTAAGACATTTGCTGGGTGAGTTAAATGGGCTTGGCCCAAAGATTTGACATCTTCTGGGCTACCGAAGGGCACATAACTTATAATCAAAAGTTGAATATAGTAATGACCAGTCGCGATTGTACATAGTACATGTAGCCGATTTCAATGAGCAAAAGGACCAGGCAAAAATCCAAAAGTGGAAAAAATGTTCCAATGCTGCTGGTAAGAGGCTAATCCGACGTATTTTGTGACGAGAAATCGAATGGTGCAAACCGCGTTGCTCTCCGACCAATACTTTTGGCTGTAGCCACAATTGAATCATCATTTATGTCAAAATCACGTGCCCAGCAACGGCTCTTACTCCATGGAAACCAAGGAAATTTCCAATTTTTCAACACCTGGAGATGCCTGACCCAATTGCGCATCTTTTGGCACCTTATTGATGTGGGTCAGTGTTCAATTGTACTTTTTACAGCAGACTGTATCAAGTACCTTGTGTTTTTTATATAAAAATGGTGTGGTTTTTCTACATGTAGATAAAGACATTGAGTTTATCTTCGACTGAGAAGTAAGACATTTGCTGGGTGAGTTAAATGGGCTTGGCCCAAAGATTTGACATCTTCTGGGCTACCGAAGGGCACATAACTTATAATCAAAAGTTGAATATAGTAATGACCAGTCGCGATTGTACATAGTACATGTAGCCGATTTCAATGAGCAAAAGGACCAGGCAAAAATCCAAAAGTGGAAAAAATGTTCCAATGCTGCTGGTAAGAAACTAATCCGACGTATTTTGTGACGAGAAATCGAATGGTGCAAACCGCGTTGCTCTCCGACCAATACTTTTGGCTGTAGCCACAATTGAATCATCATTTATGTCAAAATCACGTGCCCAGCAACGGCTCTTACTCCATGGAAACCAAGGAAATTTGCAATTTTTCAACACCTGGAGATGCCTGACCCAATTGCGCATCTTTTGGCACCTTATTGATGTGGGTCAGTGTTCAATTGTACTTTTTACAGCAGACTGTATCAAGTACCTTGTGGTTTTTATATAAAAATGGTGTGGTTTTTTCTACATGTAGATAAAGAGATTAAGTTTATCTTCGACTTAGAAGTAAGACATTTGCTGGGTGAGTTAAATGGGCTTGGCCCAAAGATTTGACATCTTCTGGGCTACCGAAGGGCACATAACTTATAATCAAAAGTTGAATATAGTAATGACCAGTCGCGATTGTACATAGTACATGTAGCCGATTTCAATGAGCAAAAGGACCAGGCAAAAATCCAAAAGTGGAAAAAATGTTCCAATGCTGCTGGTAAGAGGCTAATCCGACGTATTTTGTGACGAGAAATCGAATGGTGCAAACCGCGTTGCTCTCCGACCAATACTTTTGGCTGTAGCCACAATTGAATCATCATTTATGTCAAAATCACGTGCCCAGCAACGGCTCTTACTCCATGGAAACCAAGGAAATTTCCAATTTTTCAACACCTGGAGATGCCTGACCCAATTGCGCATCTTTTGGCACCTTATTGATGTGGGTCAGTGTTCAATTGTACTTTTTACAGCAGACTGTATCAAGTACCTTGTGGTTTTTATATAAAAATGGTGTGGTTTTTCTACATGTAAGATAAAGAAAATCAGGTTTATCTTCGACTTAGAAGTAAGACATTTGCTGGGTGAGTTAAATGGGCTTGGCCCAAAGATTTGACATCTTCTGGGCTACCGAAGGGCACATAACTTATAATCAAAAGTTGAATATAGTAATGACCAGTCGCGATTGTACATAGTACATGTAGCCGATTTCAATTAGCAAAGGGACCAGGCAAAAATCCAAAAGGTGGAAAAAATGTTCCAATGCTGCTGGTAAGAGGCTAATCCGACGTATTTTGTGACGAGAAATCGAATGGTGCAAACCGCGTTGCTCTCCGACCAATACTTTTGGCTGTAGCCACAATTGAATCATCATTTATGTCAAAATCACACGTGCCCAGCAACGGCTCTTACTCCATGGAAACCAAGGAAAATTTCCAATTTTTCAACACCTGGAGATTGCCTGACCCAATTGCGCATTCTTTTGGGCACCTTATTGATGTGGGTCAGTGTTCAATTGTACTTTTTACAGCAGACTGTATCAAGTACCTTGTGTTTTTTATATAAAAATGGTGTGGTTTTTCTACATGTAGATAAAGACATTGAGTTTATCTTCGACTTAGAAGTAAGACATTTGCTGGGTGAGTTAAATGGGCTTGGCCCAAAGATTTGACGTCTTCTGGGCTACCGAAGGGCACATAACTTATAATCAAAAGTTGAATATAGTAATGACCAGTCGCGATTGTACATAGTACATGTAGCCGATTTCAATTAGCAAGGGACCAGGCAAAAATCCAAAAGTGGAAAAAATGTTCCAATGCTGCTGGTAAGAGGCTAATCCGACGTATTTTGTGACGAGAAATCGAATGGTGCAAACCGCGTTGCTCTCCGACCAATACTTTTGGCTGTAGCCACAATTGAATCATCATTTATGTCAAAATATCACGTGCCAGCAACGGCTCTTACTCCATGGAAACCAAGGAAATTTCCAATTTTTCAACACCTGGAGATGCCTGACCCAATTGCGCATCTTTTGGCACCTTATTGATGTGGGTCAGTGTTCAATTGTACTTTTTACAGCAGACTGTATCAAGTACCTTGTGTTTTTTATATAAAAAATGGTGTGGTTTTCTACATGTAGATAAAGACATTGAGTTTATCTTCGACTTAGAAGTAAGACATTTGCTGGGTGAGTTAAATGGGCTTGGGCCCAAAGATTTGACGTCTTCTGGGCTACCGAAGGGCACATAACTTATATCAAAAGTTGAATATAGTAATGACCAGTCGCGATTGTACATAGTACATGTAGCCGATTTCAATTAGCAAAAGGACCAGGCAAAAATCCAAAAGTGGAAAACATGTTCCATTGCTGCTGGTAAGAGGCTAATCTGACGTATTTTGTGACGAGAAATCGAATGGTGCAAACCGCGTTTACTCTCCGACCAATACTTTTGGCTGTAGCCACAATTGAATCATCATTTATGTCAAAATCACGTGCCCAGCAACGGCTCTTACTCCATGGAAACCAAGGAAATTTGCAATTTTTCAACACCTGGAGATGCCTGACCCAATTGCGCATCTTTTGGCACCTTATTGATGTGGGTCAGGTGTTCAATTGTACTTTTTACAGCAGACTGTATCAAGTACCTTGTGTTTTTTATATAAAAATGGTGTGGTTTTTCTACATGTAGATAAAAGACATTGAGTTTATCTTCGACTTAGAAGTAAGACATTTGCTGGGTGAGTTAAATGGGCTTGGCCCAAAGATTTGACGTCTTTCTGGGCTACCGAAAGGGCACATAACTTATAATCAAAAGTTGAATATAGTAATGACCAGTCGCGATTGTACATAGTACATGTAGCCGATTTCAATTAGCAAAAGGACCAGGCAAAAATCCAAAAGTGGAAAACATGTTCCATTGCTGCTGGTAAGAGGCTAATCTGACGTATTTGTGACGAGAAGTCGAATGGTGGCAAACCGCGTTACTCTCCGACCAATACTTTTGGCTGTAGCCACAATTGAATCATCATTTATGTCAAAATCACGTGCCCAGCAACGGCTCTTACTCCATGGAAACCAAGGAAATTTGCAATTTTTCAAACACCTGGAAGATGCCTGACCCAATTGCGCATCTTTTGGCACCTTATTGATGTGGGTCAGTGTTCAATTGTACTTTTTACAGCAGACTGTATCAAGTACCTTGTGGTTTTTATATAAAAATGGTGTGGTTTTTCTACATGTAGATAAATTCGACTTAGAAGTAAGACATTTGCTGGGTGAGTTAAATGGGCTTGGCCCAAAGATTTGACATCTTCTGGGCTACCGAAGGGCACATAACTTATAATCAAAAGTTGAATATAGTAATGACCAGTCGCGATTGTACATAGTACATGTAGCCGATTTCAATTAGCAAAAGGACCAGGCAAAAATCCAAAAGTGGAAAAAAATGTTGCAATGCTGCTGGTAAGAAACTAATCCGACGTATTTTGTGACGAGAAATCGAATGGTGCAAACCGCGTTGCTCTCCGACCAATACTTTTGGCTGTAGCCACAATTGAATCATCATTTATGTCAAAATCACGTGCCCAGCAACGGCTCTTACTCCATGGAAACCAAGGAAATTTGCAATTTTTCAACAGCTGGAGATGCCTGGACCCAATTGCGCATCTTTTGGCACCTTATTGATGTGGGTCAGTGTTCAATTGTACTTTTTACAGCAGACTGTATCAAGTACCTTGTGTTTTTTATATAAAAATGGTGTGGTTTTTCTACATGTAGATAAAGACATTGAGTTTATCTTCGACTTAGAAGTAAGACATTTGCTGGGTGAGTTAAATGGGCTTGGCCCAAAGATTTGACATCTTCTGGGCTACCGAAGGGCACATAACTTATAATCAAAAGTTGAATATAGTAATGACCAGTCGCAATTGTACATAGTACATGTAGCGATTTCAATGAGCAAAAGGACCAGGCAAAAATCCAAAAGTGGAAAAAATGTTCCAATGCTGCTGGTAAGAGGCTAATCCGACGTATTTTGTGACGAGAAATCGAATGGTGCAAACCGCGTTGCTCTCCGACCAATACTTTTGGCTGTAGCCACAATTGAATCATCATTTATGTCAAAATCACGTGCCCAGCAACGGCTCTTACTCCATGGAAACCAAGGAAATTTGCAATTTTTCAACACCTGGAGATGCCTGACCCAATTGCGCATCTTTTGGCACCTTATTGATGTGGGTCAGTGTTCAATTGTACTTTTTACAGCAGACTGTATTCAAGTACCTTGTGGTTTTTATATAAAAAATGGTGTGGTTTTTCTACATGTAGATAAAGAGATTAAGTTTATCTTCGACTTAGAAGTAAGACATTTGCTGGGTGAGTTAAATGGGCTTGGCCCAAAGATTTGACATCTTCTGGGCTACCGAAGGGCACATAACTTATAATCAAAAGTTGAATATAGTAATGACCAGTCGCGATTGTACATAGTACATGTAGCCGATTTCAATTAGCAAAAGGACCAGGCAAAAATCCAAAAGTGGAAAAAATGTTCCAATGCTGCTGGTAGGAGGCTAATCCGACGTATTTTGTGACGAGAAATCGAATGGTGCAAACCGCGTTGCTCTCCGACCAATACTTTTGGCTGTAGCCACAATTGAATCATCATTTATGTCAAAATCACGTGCCCAGCAACGGCTTCTTACTCCATGGAAACCAAGGAAATTTGCAATTTTTCAACACCTGGAGATGCCTGACCCAATTGCGCATCTTTTGGCACCTTATTGATGTGGGTCAGTGTTCAATTGTACTTTTTACAGCAGACTGTATCAAGTACCTTGTGTTTTTTATATAAAAATGGTGTTTTTCTACATGTAGATAAAGAGATTAAGTTTATCTTCGACTTAGAAGTAAGACATTTGCTGGGTGAGTTAAATGGGCTTGGCCCAAAGATTTGACATCTTCTGGGCTACCGAAGGGCACATAACTTATAATCAAAAGTTGAATATAGTAATGACCAGTCGCGATTGTACATAGTACATGTAGCCGATTTCAATTAGCAAAAGGACCAGGCAAAAATCCAAAAGTGGAAAAAATGTTCCAATGCTGCTGGTAAGAGGCTAATCCGACGTATTTTGTGACGAGAAATCGAATGGTGCAAACCGCGTTGCTCTCCGACCAATACTTTTGGCTGTAGCCACAATTGAATCATCATTTATGTCAAAATCACGTGCCCAGCAACGGCTCTTACTCCATGGAAACCAAGGAAATTTGCAATTTTTCAACACCTGGAGATGCCTGACCCAATTGCGCATCTTTTGGCACCTTATTGATGTGGGTCAGTGTTCAATTGTACTTTTTACAGCAGACTGTATCAAGTACCTTGTGTTTTTTATATAAAAATGGTGTGGTTTTTCTACATGTAGATAAAGACATTGAGTTTATCTTCGACTTAGAAGTAAGACATTTGCTGGGTGAGTTAAATGGGCTTGGCCCAAAGATTTGACGTCTTCTGGGCTACCGAAGGGCACATAACTTATAATCAAAAGTTGAATATAGTAATGACCAGTCGCGATTGTACATAGTACATGTAGCCGATTTCAATGAGCAAAAGGACCAGGCAAAAATCCAAAAGTGGAAAAAATGTTCCAATGCTGCTGGTAAGAGGCTAATCCGACGTATTTTGTGACGAGAAATCGAATGGTGCAAACCGCGTTGCTCTCCGACCAATACTTTTGGCTGTAGCCACAATTGAATCATCATTTATGTCAAAATCACGTGCCCAGCAACGGCTCTTACTCCATGGAAACCAAGGAAATTTCCAATTTTTCAACACCTGGAGATGCCTGACCCAATTGCGCATCTTTTGGCACCTTATTGATGTGGGTCAGTGTTCAATTGTACTTTTTACAGCAGACTGTATCAAGTACCTTGTGTTTTTTATATAAAAATGGTGTGGTTTTTCTACATGTAGATAAAGACATTGAGTTTATCTTCGACTTAGAAGTAAGACATTTGCTGGGTGAGTTAAATGGGCTTGGCCCAAAGATTTGACATCTTCTGGGCTACCGAAGGGCACATAACTTATAATCAAAAGTTGAATATAGTAATGACCAGTCGCGATTGTACATAGTACATGTAGCCGATTTCAATTAGCAAAAGGACCAGGCAAAAATCCAAAAGTGGAAAAAATGTTCCAATGCTGCTGGTAAGAGGCTAATCCGACGTATTTTGTGACGAGAAATCGAATGGTGCAAACCGCGTTGCTCTCCGACCAATACTTTTGGCTGTAGCCACAATTGAATCATCATTTATGTCAAAATCACGTGCCCAGCAACGGCTCTTACTCCATGGAAACCAAGGAAATTTGCAATTTTTCAACACCTGGAGATGCCTGACCCAATTGCGCATCTTTTGGCACCTTATTGATGTGGGTCAGTGTTCAATTGTACTTTTTACAGCAGACTGTATCAAGTACCTTGTGGTTTTTATATAAAAATGGTGTGGTTTTTCTACATGTAGATAAAGAGATTAAGTTTATCTTCGACTTAGAAGTAAGACATTTGCTGGGTGAGTTAAATGGGCTTGGCCCAAAGATTTGACATCTTCTGGGCTACCGAAGGGCACATAACTTATAATCAAAAGTTGAATATAGTAATGACCAGTCGCGATTGTACATAGTACATGTAGCCGATTTCAATTAGCAAAAGGACCAGGCAAAAATCCAAAAGTGGAAAAAATGTTCCAATGCTGCTGGTAAGAGGCTAATCCGACGTATTTTGTGACGAGAAATCGAATGGTGCAAACCGCGTTGCTCTCCGACCAATACTTTTGGCTGTAGCCACAATTGAATCATCATTTATGTCAAAATCACGTGCCCAGCAACGGCTCTTACTCCATGGAAACCAAGGAAATTTGCAATTTTTCAACACCTGGAGATGCCTGACCCAATTGCGCATCTTTTGGCACCTTATTGATGTGGGTCAGTGTTCAATTGTACTTTTTACAGCAGACTGTATCAAGTACCTTGTGTTTTTTATATAAAAATGGTGTGGTTTTTCTACATGTAGATAAAGACATTGAGTTTATCTTCCACTTAGAAGTAAGACATTTGCTGGGTGAGTTAAATGGGCTTGGCCCAAAGATTTGACATCTTCTGGGCTACCGAAGGGCACATAACTTATAATCAAAAGTTGAATATAGTAATGACCAGTCGCGATTGTACATAGTACATGTAGCCGATTTCAATTAGCAAAAGGACCAGGCAAAAATCCAAAAGTGGAAAAAATGTTCCAATGCTGCTGGTAAGAAACTAATCCGACGTATTTTGTGACGAGAAATCGAATGGTGCAAACCGCGTTGCTCTCCGACCAATACTTTTGGCTGTAGCCACAATTGAATCATCATTTATGTCAAAATCACGTGCCCAGCAACGGCTCTTACTCCATGGAAACCAAGGAAATTTGCAATTTTTCAACAGCTGGAGATGCCTGACCCAATTGCGCATCTTTTGGCACCTTATTGATGTGGGTCAGTGTTCAATTGTACTTTTTACAGCAGACTGTATCAAGTACCTTGTGTTTTTTATATAAAAATGGTGTGGTTTTTCTACATGTAGATAAAGAGATTAAGTTTATCTTCCACTTAGAAGTAAGACATTTGCTGGGTGACTTAAATGGGCTTGGCCCAAAGATTTGACATCTTCTGGGCTACCGAAGGGCACATAACTTATAATCAAAAGTTGAATATAGTAATGACCAGTCGCGATTGTACATAGTACATGTAGCCGATTTCAATGAGCAAAAGGACCAGGCAAAAATCCAAAAGTGGAAAAAATGTTCCAATGCTGCTGGTAAGAGGCTAATCCGACGTATTTTGTGACGAGAAATCGAATGGTGCAAACCGCGTTGCTCTCCGACCAATACTTTTGGCTGTAGCCACAATTGAATCATCATTTATGTCAAAATCACGTGCCCAGCAACGGCTCTTACTCCATGGAAACCAAGGAAATTTCCAATTTTTCAACACCTGGAGATGCCTGACCCAATTGCGCATCTTTTGGCACCTTATTGATGTGGGTCAGTGTTCAATTGTACTTTTTACAGCAGACTGTATCAAGTACCTTGTGGTTTTTATATAAAAATGGTGTGGTTTTTCTACATGTAGATAAAGAGATTAAGTTTATCTTCGACTTAGAAGTAAGACATTTGCTGGGTGAGTTAAATGGGCTTGGCCCAAAGATTTGACATCTTCTGGGCTACCGAAGGGCACATAACTTATAATCAAAAGTTGAATATAGTAATGACCAGTCGCGATTGTACATAGTACATGTAGCCGATTTCAATTAGCAAAAGGACCAGGCAAAAATCCAAAAGTGGAAAAAATGTTCCAATGCTGCTGGTAAGAGGCTAATCCGACGTATTTTGTGACGAGAAATCGAATGGTGCAAACCGCGTTGCTCTCCGACCAATACTTTTGGCTGTAGCCACAATTGAATCATCATTTATGTCAAAATCACGTGCCCAGCAACGGCTCTTACTCCATGGAAACCAAGGAAATTTGCAATTTTTCAACACCTGGAGATGCCTGACCCAATTGCGCATCTTTTGGCACCTTATTGATGTTGGTCAGTGTTCAATTGTACTTTTTACAGCAGACTGTATCAAGTACCTTGTGGTTTTTATTTAAAAATGGTGTGGTTTTTCTACATGTAGATAAAGAGATTAAGTTTATCTTCGACTTAGAAGTAAGACATTTGCTGGGTGAGTTAAATGGGCTTGGCCCAAAGATTTGACATCTTCTGGGCTACCGAAGGGCACATAACTTATAATCAAAAGTTGAATATAGTAATGACCAGTCGCGATTGTACATAGTACATGTAGCCGATTTCAATTAGCAAAAGGACCAGGCAAAAATCCAAAAGTGGAAAAAATGTTCCAATGCTGCTCGTAAGAGGCTAATCCGACGTATTTTGTGACGAGAAACCGAATGGTGCAAACCGCGTTGCTCTCCGACCAATACTTTTGGCTGTAGCCACAATTGAATCATCATTTATGTCAAAATCACGTGCCCAGCAACGGCTCTTACTCCATGGAAACCAAGGAAATTTGCAATTTTTCAACACCTGGAGATGCCTGACCCAATTGCGCATCTTTTGGCACCTTATTGATGTGGGTCAGTGTTCAATTGTACTTTTTACAGCAGACTGTATCAAGTACCTTGTGTTTTTTATATAAAAATGGTGTGGTTTTTCTACATGTAGATAAAGACATTGAGTTTATCTTCCACTTAGAAGTAAGACATTTGCTGGGTGAGTTAAATGGGCTTGGCCCAAAGATTTGACATCTTCTGGGCTACCGAAGGGCACATAACTTATAATCAAAAGTTGAATATAGTAATGACCAGTCGCGATTGTACATAGTACATGTAGCCGATTTCAATTAGCAAAAGGACCAGGCAAAAATCCAAAAGTGGAAAAAATGTTCCAATGCTGCTGGTAAGAAACTAATCCGACGTATTTTGTGACGAGAAATCGAATGGTGCAAACCGCGTTGCTCTCCGACCAATACTTTTGGCTGTAGCCACAATTGAATCATCATTTATGTCAAAATCACGTGCCCAGCAACGGCTCTTACTCCATGGAAACCAAGGAAATTTGCAATTTTTCAACAGCTGGAGATGCCTGACCCAATTGCGCATCTTTTGGCACCTTATTGATGTGGGTCAGTGTTCAATTGTACTTTTTACAGCAGACTGTATCAAGTACCTTGTGTTTTTTTATATAAAAATGGTGTGGTTTTTCTACATGTAGATAAAGAGATTAAGTTTATCTTCGACTTAGAAGTAAGACATTTGCTGGGTGAGTTAAATGGGCTTGGCCCAAAGATTTGACATCTTCTGGGCTACCGAAGGGCACATAACTTATAATCAAAAGTTGAATATAGTAATGACCAGTCGCGATTGTACATAGTACATGTAGCCGATTTCAATGAGCAAAAGGACCAGGCAAAAATCCAAAAGTGGAAAAAATGTTCCAATGCTGCTGGTAAGAGGCTAATCCGACGTATTTTGTGACGAGAAATCGAATGGTGCAAACCGCGTTGCTCTCCGACCAATACTTTTGGCTGTAGCCACAATTGAATCATCATTTATGTCAAAATCACGTGCCCAGCAACGGCTCTTACTCCATGGAAACCAAGGAAATTTCCAATTTTTCAACACCTGGAGATGCCTGACCCAATTGCGCATCTTTTGGCACCTTATTGATGTGGGTCAGTGTTAAATTGTACTTTTTACAGCAGACTGTATCAAGTACCTTGTGGTTTTTATATAAAAATGGTGTGGTTTTTCTACATGTAGATAAAGAGATTAAGTTTATCTTCGACTTAGAAGTAAGACATTTGCTGGGTGAGTTAAATGGGCTTGGCCCAAAGATTTGACATCTTCTGGGCTACCGAAGGGCACATAACTTATAATCAAAAGTTGAATATAGTAATGACCAGTCGCGATTGTACATAGTACATGTAGCCGATTTCAATTAGCAAAAGGACCAGGCAAAAATCCAAAAGTGGAAAAAATGTTCCAATGCTGCTGGTAAGAGGCTAATCCGACGTATTTTGTGACGAGAAATCGAATGGTGCAAACCGCGTTGCTCTCCGACCAATACTTTTGGCTGTAGCCACAATTGAATCATCATTTATGTCAAAATCACGTGCCCAGCAACGGCTCTTACTCCATGGAAACCAAGGAAATTTCCAATTTTTCAACACCTGGAGATGCCTGACCCAATTGCGCATCTTTTGGCACCTTATTGATGTGGGTCAGTGTTCAATTGTACTTTTTACAGCAGACTGTATCAAGTACCTTGTGGTTTTTATATAAAAATGGTGTGGTTTTTCTACATGTAGATAAAGAGATTAAGTTTATCTTCGACTTAGAAGTAAGACATTTGCTGGGTGAGTTAAATGGGCTTGGCCCAAAGATTTGACATCTTCTGGGCTACCGAAGGGCACATAACTTATAATCAAAAGTTGAATATAGTAATGACCAGTCGCGATTGTACATAGTACATGTAGCCGATTTCAATTAGCAAAAGGACCAGGCAAAAATCCAAAAGTGGAAAAAATGTTCCAATGCTGCTGGTAAGAGGCTAATCCGACGTATTTTGTGACGAGAAATCGAATGGTGCAAACCGCGTTGCTCTCCGACCAATACTTTTGGCTGTAGCCACAATTGAATCATCATTTATGTCAAAATCACGTGCCCAGCAACGGCTCTTACTCCATGGAAACCAAGGAAATTTGCAATTTTTCAACACCTGGAGATGCCTGACCCAATTGCGCATCTTTTGGCACCTTATTGATGTGGGTCAGTGTTCAATTGTACTTTTTACAGCAGACTGTATCAAGTACCTTGTGGTTTTTATATAAAAATGGTGTGGTTTTTCTACATGTAGATAAAGAGATTAAGTTTATCTTCGACTTAGAAGTAAGACATTTGCTGGGTGAGTTAAATGGGCTTGGCCCAAAGATTTGACATCTTCTGGGCTACCGAAGGGCACATAACTTATAATCAAAAGTTGAATATAGTAATGACCAGTCGCGATTGTACATAGTACATGTAGCCGATTTCAATGAGCAAAAGGACCAGGCAAAAATCCAAAAGTGGAAAAAATGTTCCAATGCTGCTGGTAAGAGGCTAATCCGACGTATTTTGTGACGAGAAATCGAATGGTGCAAACCGCGTTGCTCTCCGACCAATACTTTTGGCTGTAGCCACAATTGAATCATCACTTATGTCAAAATCACGTGCCCAGCAACGGCTCTTACTCCATGGAAACCAAGGAAATTTGCAATTTTTCAACACCTGGAGATGCCTGACCCAATTGCGCATCTTTTGGCACCTTATTGATGTGGGTCAGTGTTCAATTGTACTTTTTACAGCAGACTGTATCAAGTACCTTGTGTTTTTTATATAAAAATGGTGTGGTTTTTCTACATGTAGATAAAGACATTGAGTTTATCTTCGACTTAGAAGTAAGACATTTGCTGGGTGAGTTAAATGGGCTTGGCCCAAAGATTTGACGTCTTCTGGGCTACCGAAGGGCACATAACTTATAATCAAAAGTTGAATATAGTAATGACCAGTCGCGATTGTACATAGTACATGTAGCCGATTTCAATGAGCAAAAGGACCAGGCAAAAATCCAAAAGTGGAAAAAATGTTCCAATGCTGCTGGTAATAGGCTAATCCGACGTATTTTGTGACGAGAAATCGAATGGTGCAAACCGCGTTGCTCTCCGACCAATACTTTTGGCTGTAGCCACAATTGAATCATCATTTATGTCAAAATCACGTGCCCAGCAACGGCTCTTACTCCATGGAAACCAAGGAAATTTGCAATTTTTCAACACCTGGAGATGCCTGACCCAATTGCGCATCTTTTGGCACCTTATTGATGTGGGTCAGTGTTCAATTGTACTTTTTACAGCAGACTGTATCAAGTACCTTGTGGTTTTTATATAAAAATGGTGTGGTTTTTCTACATGTAGATAAAGAGATTAAGTTTATCTTCGACTTAGAAGTAAGACATTTGCTGGGTGAGTTAAATGGGCTTGGCCCAAAGATTTGACATCTTCTGGGCTACCGAAGGGCACATAACTTATAATCAAAAGTTGAATATAGTAATGACCAGTCGCGATTGTACATAGTACATGTAGCCGATTTCAATTAGCAAAAGGACCAGGCAAAAATCCAAAAGTGGAAAAAATGTTCCAATGCTGCTGGTAAGAGGCTAATCCGACGTATTTTGTGACGAGAAATCGAATGGTGCAAACCGCGTTGCTCTCCGACCAATACTTTTGGCTGTAGCCACAATTGAATCATCATTTATGTCAAAATCACGTGCCCAGCAACGGCTCTTACTCCATGGAAACCAAGGAAATTTGCTATTTTTCAACACCTGGAGATGCCTGACCCAATTGCGCATCTTTTGGCACCTTATTGATGTGGGTCAGTGTTCAATTGTACTTTTTACAGCAGACTGTATCAAGTACCTTGTGTTTTTTATATAAAAATGGTGTGGTTTTTCTACATGTAGATAAAGACATTGAGTTTATCTTCGACTTAGAAGTAAGACATTTGCTGGGTGAGTTAAATGGGCTTGGCCCAAAGATTTGACGTCTTCTGGGCTACCGAAGGGCACATAACTTATAATCAAAAGTTGAATATAGTAATGACCAGTCGCGATTGTACATAGTACATGTAGCCGATTTCAATTAGCAAAAGGACCAGGCAAAAATCCAAAAGTAAAAAAAATGCTCCAATCGTGCTGGTAAGAGGCTAATCCGACGTATTTTGTGACGAGAAATCGAATGGTGCAAACCGCGTTGCTCTCCGACCAATACTTTTGGCTGTAGCCACAATTGAATCATCATTTATGTCAAAATCACGTGCCCAGCAACGGCTCTTACTCCATGGAAACCAAGGAAATTTGCAATTTTTCAACAGCTGGAGATGCCTGACCCAATTGCGCATCTTTTGGCACCTTATTGATGTGGGTCAGTGTTCAATTGTACTTTTTACAGCAGACTGTATCAAGTACCTTGTGTTTTTTATATAAAAATGGTGTGGTTTTTCTACATGTAGATAAAGACATTGAGTTTATCTTCGACTTAGAAGTAAGACATTTGCTGGGTGAGTTAAATGGGCTTGGCCCAAAGATTTGACGTCTTCTGGGCTACCGAAGGGCACATAACTTATAATCAAAAGTTGAATATAGTAATGACCAGTCGCGATTGTACATAGTACATGTAGCCGATTTCAATTAGCAAAAGGACCAGGCAAAAATCCAAAAGTGGAAAACATGTTCCAATGCTGCTGGTAAGAGGCTAATCTGACGTATTTTGTGACGAGAAGTCGAATGGTGCAAACCGCGTTACTCTCCGACCAATACTTTTGGCTGTAGCCACAATTGAATCATCATTTATGTCAAAATCACGTGCCCAGCAACGGCTCTTACTCCATGGAAACCAAGGAAATTTGCAATTTTTCAACACCTGGAGATGCCTGACCCAATTGCGCATCTTTTGGCACCTTATTGATGTGGGTCAGTGTTCAATTGTACTTTTTACAGCAGACTGTATCAAGTACCTTGTGGTTTTTATATAAAAATGGTGTGGTTTTTCTACATGTAGATAAAGAGATTAAGTTTATCTTCGACTTAGAAGTAAGACATTTGCTGGGTGAGTTAAATGGGCTTGGCCCAAAGATTTGACATCTTCTGGGCTACCGAAGGGCACATAACTTATAATCAAAAGTTGAATATAGTAATGACCAGTCGCGATTGTACATAGTACATGTAGCCGATTTCAATTAGCAAAAGGACCAGGCAAAAATCCAAAAGTAAAAAAAATGTTCCAATGCTGCTGGTAAGAGGCTAATCCGACGTATTTTGTGACGAGAAATCGAATGGTGCAAACCGCGTTGCTCTCCGACCAATACTTTTGGCTGTAGCCACAATTGAATCATCATTTATGTCAAAATCACGTGCCCAGCAACGGCTCTTACTCCATGGAAACCAAGGAAATTTGCAATTTTTCAACACCTGGAGATGCCTGACCCAATTGCGCATCTTTTGGCACCTTATTGATGTGGGTCAGTGTTCAATTGTACTTTTTACAGCAGACTGTATCAAGTACCTTGTGGTTTTTATATAAAAATGGTGTGGTTTTTCTACATGTAGATAAAGAGATTAAGTTTATCTTCGACTTAGAAGTAAGACATTTGCTGGGTGAGTTAAATGGGCTTGGCCCAAAGATTTGACATCTTCTGGGCTACCGAAGGGCACATAACTTATAATCAAAAGTTGAATATAGTAATGACCAGTCGCGATTGTACATAGTACATGTAGCCGATTTCAATTAGCAAAAGGACCAGGCAAAAATCCAAAAGTGGAAAAAATGTTCCAATGCTGCTGGTAAGAGGCTAATCCGACGTATTTTGTGACGAGAAATCGAATGGTGCAAACCGCGTTGCTCTCCGACCAATACTTTTGGCTGTAGCCACAATTGAATCATCATTTATGTCAAAATCACGTGCCCAGCAACGGCTCTTACTCCATGGAAACCAAGGAAATTTGCTATTTTTCAACACCTGGAGATGCCTGACCCAATTGCGCATCTTTTGGCACCTTATTGATGTGGGTCAGTGTTCAATTGTACTTTTTACAGCAGACTGTATCAAGTACCTTGTGTTTTTTATATAAAAATGGTGTGGTTTTTCTACATGTAGATAAAGACATTGAGTTTATCTTCGACTGAGAAGTAAAACATTTGCTGGGTCAGTTAAATGGGCTTGGCCCAAAGATTTGACGTCTTCTGGGCTACCGAAGGGCACATAACTTATAATCAAAAGTTGAATATAGTAATGACCAGTCGCGATTGTACATAGTACATGTAGCCGATTTCAATTAGCAAAAGGACCAGGCAAAAATCCAAAAGTAAAAAAAAATGCTCCAATCGTGCTGGTAAGAGGCTAATCCGACGTATTTTGTGACGAGAAATCGAATGGTGCAAACCGCGTTGCTCTCCGACCAATACTTTTGGCTGTAGCCACAATTGAATCATCATTTATGTCAAAATCACGTGCCCAGCAACGGCTCTTACTCCATGGAAACCAAGGAAATTTGCAATTTTTCAACAGCTGGAGATGCCTGACCCAATTGCGCATCTTTTGGCACCTTATTGATGTGGGTCAGTGTTCAATTGTACTTTTTACAGCAGACTGTATCAAGTACCTTGTGTTTTTTATATAAAAATGGTGTGGTTTTTCTACATGTAGATAAAGACATTGAGTTTATCTTCGACTGAGAAGTAAGACATTTGCTGGGTGAGTTAAATGGGCTTGGCCCAAAGATTTGACATCTTCTGGGCTACCGAAGGGCACATAACTTATAATCAAAAGTTGAATATAGTAATGACCAGTCGCGATTGTACATAGTACATGTAGCCGATTTCAACTAGCAAAAGGACCAGACAAAAATCCAAAAGTAAAAAAAATGCTCCAATTGTGCTGGTAAGAGGCTAATCCGACGTATTTTGTGACGAGAAATCGAATGGTGCAAACCGCGTTGCTCTCCGACCAATACTTTTGGCTGTAGCCACAATTGAATCATCATTTATGTCAAAATCACGTGCCCAGCAACGGCTCTTACTCCATGGAAACCAAGGAAATTTCCAATTTTTCAACACCTGGAGATGCCTGACCCAATTGCGCATCTTTTGGCACCTTATTGATGTGGGTCAGTGTTCAATTGTACTTTTTACAGCAGACTGTATCAAGTACCTTGTGGTTTTTATATAAAAATGGTGTGGTTTTTCTACATGTAGATAAAGAGATTAAGTTTATCTTCGACTTAGAAGTAAGACATTTGCTGGGTGAGTTAAATGGGCTTGGCCCAAAGATTTGACATCTTCTGGGCTACCGAAGGGCACATAACTTATAATCAAAAGTTGAATATATTAATGACCAGTCGCGATTGTACATAGTACATGTAGCCGATTTCAATGAGCAAAAGGACCAGGCAAAAATCCAAAAAGTGGAAACATGTTCCAATGCTGCTGGTAAGAGGCTAATCTGACGTATTTTGTGACGAGAAGGTCGAATGGTGCAAACCGCGTTACTCTCCGACCAATACTTTTGGCTGTAGCCACAATTGAATCATCATTTATGTCAAAATCACGTGCCCAGCAACGGCTCTTACTCCATGGAAACCAAGGAAATTTGCAATTTTTCAACACCTGGAGATGCCTGACCCAATTTGCGCATCTTTTGGCACCTTATTGATGTGGGTCCAGTGTTCAATTGTACTTTTTACAGCAGACTGTATCAAGTACCTTGTGGTTTTTTATATAAAAAATGGTGTGGTTTTTTCTACATGTAGACAAAGAGATTAAGTTTATCTTCGACTTAGAAGTAAGGACATTTGCTGGGTGAGTTAAATGGGCTTGGCCCAAAGATTTGACATCTTCTGGGCTACCGAAGGGCACATAACTTATAATCAAAAAGTTGAATATAGTAATGACCAGTCGCGATTGTACATAGTACATGTAGCCGATTTCAATTAGCAAAGGGACCAGGCAAAAATCCAAAAGTGGAAAAAATGTTCCAATGCTGCTGGTAAGAGGCTAATCCGACGTATTTTGTGGACGAGAAATCGAATGGTGCAAACCGCGTTGCTCTCCGACCAATACTTTTGGCTGTAGCCACAATTGAATCATCATTTATGTCAAAATCACGTGCCCAGCAACGGCTCTTACTCCATGGAAACCAAGGAAATTTCCAATTTTTTCAACACCTGGAGATGCCTGACCCAATTGCGCATCTTTTGGCACCTTATTGATGTGGGTCAGTGTTCAAATTGTACTTTTTACAGCAGACTGTATCAAGTACCTTGTGTTTTTTATATAAAAATGGTGTGGTTTTTCTACATGTAGATAAAGACATTGAGTTTATCTTCGACTTAGAAGTAAGACATTTGCTGGGTGAGTTAAATGGGCTTGGCCCAAAGATTTGACGTCTTCTGGGCTACCGAAGGCACATAACTTATAATCAAAAGTTGAATATAGTAATGACCAGTCGCGATTGTACATAGTACGTGTAGCCGATTTCAATTAGCAAAGGGACCAGGCAAAAATCCAAAAGTGGAAAAAATGTTCCAATGCTGCTGGTAAGAGGCTAATCCGACGTATTTTGTGACGAGAAATCGAATGGTGCAAACCGCGTTGCTCTCCGACCAATACTTTTGGCTGTAGCCAACAATTGAATCATCATTTATGTCAAAATCACGTGCCCAGCAACGGCTCTTACTCCATGGAAACCAAGGAAATTTCCAATTTTTCAACACCTGGAGATGCCTGACCCAATTGCGCATCTTTTTGCACCTTATTGATGTGGGTCAGTGTCAATTGTACTTTTTTACAGCAGACTGTATCAAGTACCTTGTGTTTTTTATATAAAAATGGTGTGGTTTTTCTACATGTAGATAAAGACATTGAGTTTAATCTTCGACTTAGAAGTAAGACATTTGCTGGGTGAGTTAAATGGGCTTGGCCCAAAGATTTGACGTCTTCTGGGCTACCGAAGGGCACATAACTTATAATCAAAAGTTGAATATAGTAATGACCAGTCGCGATTGTACATAGTACATGTAGCCGATTTCAATTAGCAAAAGGACCAGGCAAAAATCCAAAAGTGGAAAACATGTTCCAATGCTGCTGGTAAGAGGCTAATCTGACGTATTTTGTGACGAGAAGTCGAATGGTGCAAACCGCGTTACTCTCCGACCAATACTTTTGGCTGTAGCCACAATTGAATCATCATTTATGTCAAAATCACGTGGCCCAGCAACGGCTCTTACTCCCATGGAAACCAAGGAAATTTTGCAATTTTTCAACACCTGGAGATGCCTGACCCAATTGCGCATCTTTTGGCACCTTATTGATGTGGGTCAGTGTTCAATTGTACTTTTTACAGCAGACTGTATCAAGTACCTTGTGGTTTTTATATAAAAATGGTGTGGTTTTTTCTACATGTAGATAAAGAGATTAAGTTTATCTTCGACTTAGAAGTAAGACATTTGCTGGGTGAGTTAAATGGGCTTGGCCCAAAGATTTGACATCTTCTGGGCTACCGAAGGGCACAATAACTTATAATCAAAAGTGAATATAGTAATGACCAGTCGCGATTGTACATAGTACATGTAGCCGATTTCAATTAGCAAAAGGACCAGGCAAAAATCCAAAAGTAAAAAAAATGCTCCAATCGTGCTGGTAGGAGGCTAATCCGACGTATTTTGTGACGAGAAATCGAATGGTGCAAACCGCGTTGCTCTCCGACCAATACTTTTGGCTGTAGCCACAATTGAATCATCATTTATGTCAAAATCACGTGCCCAGCAACGGCTCTTACTCCATGGAAACCAAGGAAATTTCCATTTTTTCAACACCTGGAGATGCCTGAACCCAATTGCGCATCTTTTGGCACCTTATTGATGTGGGTCAGTGTTCAATTGTACTTTTTACAGCAGGACTGTATCAAGTACCTTGTGGTTTTTATATAAAAATGGTGTGGTTTTTCTACATGTAGATAAAGAGATTAAGTTTATCTTCGACTTAGAAGTAAGACATTTGCTGGGTGAGTTATAATGGGCTTGGCCCAAAGATTTGACATCTTCTGGGCTACCGAAGGGCACATAACTTATAATCAAAAGTTGAATATAGTAATGACCAGTCGCGATTGTACATAGTACATGTAGCCGATTTCAATTAGCAAAAGGACCAGGCAAAAATCCAAAAGTAAAAAAAATGCTCCAATCGTGCTGGTAGGAGGCTAATCCGACGTATTTTGTGACGAGAAATCGAATGGTGCAAACCGCGTTGCTCTCCGACCAATACTTTTGGCTGTAGCCACAATTGAATCATCATTTATGTCAAAATCCACGTGCCCCAGCAACGGCTCTTACTCCATGGAAACCAAGGAATTTGCAATTTTCAACACCTGGAGATGCCTGACCCAATTGCGCATCTTTTGGCACCTTATTGATGTGGGTCAGTGTTCAATTGTACTTTTTACAGCAGACTGTATCAAGTACCTTGTGGTTTTTTATATAAAAAATTGGTGTGGTTTTTCTACATGTAGATAAGAGATTAAGTTTATCTTCGACTTAGAAGTAAGACATTTGCTGGGTGAGTTAAATGGCTTGGCCCAAAGATTTGACATCTTCTGGGCTACCGAAGGGCACATAACTTATAATCAAAAGTTGAATATAGTAATGACCAGTCGCGATTGTACATAGTACATGTAGCCGATTTCAATTAGCAAAGGGACCCAGGCAAAAATCCAAAAGTGGAAAAAATGTTCCAATGCTGCTGGTAAGAGGCTAATCCGACGTATTTTGTGACGAGAAATCGAATGGTGCAAACCGCGTTGCTCTCCGACCAATACTTTTGGCTGTAGCCACAATTGAATCATCATTTATGTCAAAATCACGTGCCCAGCCAAACGGCTCTTACTCCATGGAAACCAAGGAAATTTGCAATTTTTCAACACCTGGAGATGCCTGACCCAATTGCGCATCTTTTGGCACCTTATTGATGTGGGTCAGTGTTCAATTGTACTTTTTACAGCAGACTGTATCAAGTACCTTGTGTTTTTTATATAAAAATGGTGTGGTTTTTCTACATGTAGATAAAGACATTGAGGTTTATCTTCGACTTAGAAGTAAGACATTTGCTGGGTGAGTTAAATGGGCTTGGCCCAAAGATTTGACATCTTCTGGGCTACCGAAGGGCACATAACTTATAATCAAAAGTTGAATATAGTAATGACCAGTCGCGATTGTACATAGTACATGTAGCCGATTTCAATTAGCAAAAAGGACCAGGCAAAAAATCCAAAAGTGGAAAACATGTTCCAATGCTGCTGGTAAGAGGCTAATCTGACGTATTTTTGTGACGAGAAGTCGAATGGTGCAAACCGCGTTACTCTCCGACCAATACTTTTGGCTGTAGCCACAATTGAATCATCATTTATGTCAAAATCACGTGCCCAGCAACGGCTCTTACTCATGGAAACCAAGGAAATTTGCAATTTTCAACACCTGGAGATGCCTGACCCAATTGCGCATCTTTTGGCACCTTATTGATGTGGGTCAGTGTTCAATTGTACTTTTTACAGCAGACTGTATCAAGTACCTTGTGGTTTTTATATAAAAATGGTGTGGTTTTTCTACATGTAGATAAAGAGATTAAGTTTATCTTCGACTTAGAAGTAAGACATTTGCTGGGTGAGTTAAATGGGCTTGGCCCAAAGATTTGACATCTTCTGGGCTACCGAAGGGCACATAACTTATAATCAAAAAGTTGAATATAGTAATGACCAGTCGCGATTGTACATAGTACATGTAGCCGATTTCAATTAGCAAAAGGACCAGGCAAAATACAAAAGTAAAAAAAAAATGCTCCAATCGTGCTGGTAAGAGGCTAATCCGACGTATTTTGTGACGAGAAATCGAATGGTGCAAACCGCGTTGCTCTCCGACCAATACTTTTGGCTGTAGCCACAATTGAATCATCATTTATGTCAAAATCACGTGCCCAGCAACGGCTCTTACTCCATGGAAACCAAGGAAATTTCCAATTTTCAACACCTGGAGATGCCTGACCCAATTGCGCATCTTTTGGCAACCTTATTGATGTGGGTCAGTGTTCAATTGTACTTTTTACAGCAGACTGTATCAAGTACCTTGTGGTTTTTATATAAAAATGGTGTGGTTTTTCTACATGTAGATAAAGAGATTAAGTTTATCTTCGACTTAGAAGTAAGACATTTGCTGGGTGAGTTAAATGGGCTTGGCCCAAGATTTGACATCTTCTTGGCTACCGAAGGGCACATAACTTATAATCAAAAGTTGAATATAGTAATGACCAGTCGCGATTGTACATAGTACATGTAGCCCGATTTCAATTAGCAAAAGGACCAGGCAAAAATCCAAAAGTAAAAAAAATGCTCCAATCGTGCTGGTAGAGGCTAATCCGACGTATTTTGTGGACGAGAAATCGAATGGTGCAAACCGCGTTGCTCTCCGACCAATACTTTTGGCTGTAGCCACAAT
>NW_027018250.1:0-52000 GCF_032854445.1 Liolophura sinensis | reverse complement strand
GCTAATGTAATGATTACAATATCCATTTTGCAACTGAGCATGCTTTTATACTGATTACAATGTTCACCTTGTAACTGATGATGTTTTTATAATGATTACAATGTTCATCTTGTAACTACATATGCTATAATAATGATTACAATGTTCATCTTGTAATGAAATATGCTAATATAATGATTGAAATATTCATTTTGTAACTGAGCATGCTATTATATTAATTACAATGGTGATTTTGTAACCGTTGACGCTATTATAATGATTACAATGTTTACTTTGTAACTGAACATGCTATTACAATGATTACAATGTTCATCTTGTAACTGAACATGCTATTATGTCGATTACAATCTTCATCTTGTAACTGAAAATGATATTATAATGATTACATTGTTTATCTTTCAACTGAGCATGCTATTATAATGATTACAATGTTCACTTTGTAACTGATCATGCTATTTTAACTATTACAATGTTCATCTTGTAACTGGGCATGTTTTTATAATGATTACAATGTTCATCTTGTAACTGAGCACGCTATTGTAATGATTACAATGTTCACCTTGTAACTGAGCACATGATTATAATGATTACAATGTTCATCTTGTAACTGAATATTCTATTGTAATGATTACAATGTCCATTTTGCAACTGAGCATGCTTGTATACTGATTACAATGTCCACTTTGTAACTTAACATGCTATTACAATGATTACAATGTTCATTTTGTAACTGAACATGCTATTATGTCGATTACAATCTTCATCTTGTATGTATGTCGCTGTGCAACTGAGTGAGTGAGTGCTTGGGGTTTAACGTCGTACTCAACAATTTTTCAGTCATATGACGACGAAGGAATCATTAGGGTGCATGCACGTTTAATGTGCCTCCTTGTTGCAGGACGGATTTTCACCGCTCTTTTATTTAGGGCTGCATCACTGAGACGACTTACCGAAGGCAAGTAAGCCGCCCCGCCCGAGCCATTATGCTGAAACGGGTCAACCAGTCGTTGCACTATCCCCCTTCATGCTGAACGCCAAACGAGGAAGTCACAACTTCCTCTTTTAAAGTCTTAGGTGTGACTCGACCAAGGATTGATCCTGGATCTACCGGTCCCGAAGCGGACGCTCTACCAACTGTGCTATCCGGGCCGGTCTGTGCAACTGACGATCAGATAACATTTATCTGTAAAGACATGTATGTCTCTGCGCCATTTACTGTACCTATGTCTTTCACTTCAGGCAAACCTTAGTCCTCCCATACATAACCCCACCTGACAAGGCTCCTACTCAGGCTATTTTATTTCCTAGTGAAAGGAAGGCTTTAAGCATACATGTTTGTACATATAATGTTAGTGGAGCGAGTTTTCAGTAATACACAATTAACATATAACAGACCTATCAAAACCCTCACAGAATCCAAACGAAGTCCACCGTAAGCACTCTGGAAAAAACATATTAGGAGCTCAAGTACGTCTATATCGCATTTTTTATTTCATTTCTAACATGATGAGATCACAGAGCTGTTACATTTATCTGTCAAAACCGTTAGTTTAATAAGTTACATATTTGTCCTGAAAGAAAGAGACAAAGTTATTGATCTCATTAACGTACGTGTACCTGCCGACGAGCATCAGTTACCATTGTCAGCAAGACTAGTCCCGATATAGAAGAACCGTAGAGAAAACCATCAAAGAATTGGGGTCGAATTTTCTGATCTTATTGCAGTCAGATTAATTTCACAGATATCGTATTCTACACATTTGGCCCATTGCCAGTACGCTGCAAATAGGGGTGCGAAACAATGCATGTATTTTTCATTGAGGAATGAAGAAAATGGTTTTAAAAAAGGACAAACTTAAGTTCTCTTAAATATGCATACCTGTAGTTTCCGTTTTGAAAGGCTAAACAGTCTAACAAAGGGCCACTTGACTTAAGAACATGCCTATTACAATATTACATGTAATTAACATAAATACGATATGATGGCGTTTAGTTAAACTAAGGTGAATATACCAGAGTTTGGAAGCGATTTATTCTAAAAATAATTCTTACAATGTTCATCTGGTAACTGAACATGCTATTATAATGATTACATTGCTCATCTTGTAACTGAGCACGCTATTATACTGATTACAATGTTCATCTTGTAACTGGGCATACTAGTGTAATAATTAAAATATTAATTTTGTAACTGAGCATGCTATTATACTGATTACAATGTTCATCTTGTAACTGAACATGCTATTATAATGATTACAATGTTCATGTTGTAACTGAACATGCTATTATACGAATTACAATTTTCATCTTGTAATTGAGCATGCTATTATAATGATTACATTGCTCATCTTGTATTTGAGCATGCTATTTTAACTATTACAATGTTCATCTTGTAACTGGGCATGTTTTTATAATGATTACAATGTTCACCTTGTAACTGAGCACGCTATTGTAATGATTTCAATGTTCTCCTTGTAACTGAGCACATTATTATAATGATTGCAATGTTCACCTTGTAACTGAATATGCTATTGCAATGATTACAATGTCCATTTTGCAACTGAGCATGCTTGTATACTGATTACAATGTTCACCTAGGAACTGATGATGTTTTTATAATGATTACAACGTTCATCTTGTAACTCAACATGCAATTATAAGGATTACAATGTTCACTTTGTAACTGAACATGCTATTACAATGATTACAATGTTCATCTTGTAACTGAACATGCTATTATGTCGATTACAATCTTTATCTTGCAACTGAGCATGATATTATAATGATTACAATGTTCATCTTGTAATTGAACATGCTAATATATTGAATACAATGTTCATTTTGTAACTGATGATGTTATTATAATGATTACAATATTCATCTTGTAACTAAATATGCTTATGTAATGATTTCAATGTCCATTTTGCAACTGAGCATGCTTTTATACTTACAATGTCCACCTTGTAACTGAACATGCTATTATAATGATTAGAATGTTCATCTTGTAACTGAGCATGATTTTATAAAGATTACAATGTTCACCTTGTAACTGAACATGCTTTTATAATGATTACAATGTTCATCTTGTAATTGAACGTGCTAATATAATGAATACAATGTTTACTTTGTAACTGATGATGTTATTATAATGATTACAATATTCATCTTGTAAGTGAATATGCTAATGTAATGATTACAATGTTCATCTTGTAACTGAATATGCTATTGTAATGATTACATTGTCCATTTTGCAACTGAGCATGCTTGTATACTGATTACAATGTTCACCTTGCAGCTGATGATGTTTTTATAATGATTACAATGTTCATCTTGTAACTGAACATGCAATTATAAGGATTACAATGTTCACTTTGTAACTTAACATGCTATTACAATGATTACAATGTTCATTTTGTAACTGAACATGCTATTATGTCGATTACAATCTTCATCTTGTATGTATGTCGCTGTGCAACTGAGTGAGTGAGTGCTTGGGGTTTAACGTCGTACACAACAATTTTTCAGTCATATGACGACGAAGGAATCATTAGGGTGCATGCACGTTTAATGTGCCTCCTTGTTGCAGGACGGATTTTCACCGCTCTTTTATTTAGTGCTGCATCACTGAGACGACTTACCGAAGGCAAGTAAGCCGCCCCGCCCGAGCCATTATACTGAAACGGGTCAACCAGTCGTTGCACTATCCCCCTTCATGCTGAACGCCAAACGAGGAAGTCACAACTTCCTCTTTTAAAGTCTTAGGTGTGACTCGACCAAGGATTGATCCTGGATCTACCGGTCCCGAAGCGGACGCTCTACCAACTGTGCTATCCGGGCCGGTCTGTGCAACTGACGATCAGATAACATTTATCTGTAAAGACATGTATGTCTCTGCGCCATTTACTGTACCTATGTCTTTCACTTCAGGCAAACCTTAGTCCTCCCATACATAACCCCACCTGACAAGGCTCCTACTCAGGCTATTTTATTTCCTAGTGAAAGGAAGGCTTTAAGCATACATGTTTGTATATATAATGTTAGTGGAGCGAGTTTTCAGTAATACACAATTAACATATAACAGACCTATCAAAACCCTCACAGAATCCAAACGAAGTCCACCGTAAGCACTCTGGAAAAAACATATTAGGAGCTCAAGTACGTCTATATCGCATTTTTTATTTCATTTCTAACATGATGAGATCACAGAGCTGTTACATTTATCTGTCAAAACCGTTAGTTTAATAAGTTACATATTTGTCCTGAAAGAAAGAGACAAAGTTATTGATCTCATTAACGTACGTGTACCTGCCGACGAGCATCAGTTACCATTGTCAGCAAGACTAGTCCCGATATAGAAGAACCGTAGAGAAAACCATAAAAGAATTGGGGTCGAATTTTCTGATTTTATTGCAGTCAGATTAATTTCACAGATATCGTATTCTACACATTTGGCCCATTGCCAGAACGCTGCAAATAGGGGTGCGAAACAATGCATGTATTTTTCATTGAGGAATGAAGAAAATGGTTTTAAAAAAGGACAAACATAAGTTCTCTTAAATATGCATACCTGTAGTTTCCGTTTTGAAAGGCTAAACAGCCTAACAAAGGGCTATTTGATTTAAGAACATGCCTATTAAAATATTACATGTAATTAACATAAATACGATATGATGGCGTTTAGTTAAACTAAGGTGAATATACCAGAGTTTGGAAGCGATTTATTCTAAAAATAATTCTTACAATGTTCATCTGGTAACTGAACATGCTATTATAATGATTACATTGCTCATCTTGTAACTGAGCACGCTATTATACTGATTACAATGTTCATCTTGTAACTGGGCATACTAGTGTAATAATTAAAATATTAATTGCAAGATGAAGATTGTAATCGACATAATAGCATGTTCAGTTACAAGATGAACATTGTAATCATTGTAATAGCATGTTCAGTTACAAAGTGAACATTGTAATCCTTATAATTGCATGTTCAATTACAAGATGAACATTGTAATCATTATAAAAACATCATCAGTTGCAAGGTGAACATTGTAATCAGTATACAAGCATGCTCAGTTGCAAAATGGACATTGTAATCATTACAATAACATATTTAGTTACAAGATGAACATTGTAATCATTATAATAATGTGCTCAGTTACAAGATGAACATTGTAATCATTACAATAGCGTGCTCAGTTACAAGATGAACATTGTAATCATTATAATAGCATGTTTAGTTACAGGATGAACATTGTAATAATTTAATAGCGTGTTCAGTTACAAAATGAACATTGAAATCATTATAAAATTATTAAAATTATTATAATAGCACGTTCAGTGACAAGGTGAACATTTAAATCATTATATTAGCATGCTCAGTTACAAGGTGAACATTGTAATCATTATAATAGCGTCAACGGTTACAAAATCATTATTGTAATTAATATAATATCATGCTCAGTTACAAAATGAATATTGCAATCATTATATTAGCATATTTTATTACAAGATGAACATTGTATTCATTATTATAGCATATGTAGTTACAAGATGAACATTGTAATCAGTAAAAAAGCATGTTCAGTTGCAAAATGAATATTGTAATCATTATATTAGCCTGTTCAGTTACAAGATAAACATTGTAATCATAACAACAGCATGGTCAGTTACAAGATGAACATTGTAATCATTGTAATAGCATGCTCAGTTACAAGATGAACATTGTAATCATTATAATAGCATATTTGGTTACAGGATGAACATTGCAATAACCTAATACCGTGCTCAGTTACAAAATGAACATTAAAACTATTATAATATCACTTTCAGTGACATGGTGAACATTGTAATCATTATAATAGCATGTTCAGTTACAAGGTGATTTTTGTAATTACTATAATAGCATGTTCAGTTACAAGGTGAACATTGTAATCATTATAAAAACATGCTCAGTTACAAGATGAACATTGTAATCATTATATTAGCATGTTCAGTTACAAGGTGGACATTGTAATCAGTATAAAAGCATGCTCAGTTGCGAAATGGACATTGTAATCATTACATTAGCATATTCAGTTACAAGATGAATTCTGTAATAATTATAACAACATCATCAGTTACAAAATGAACATTGTATACATTGTATTAGCACGTTCAATTACAAAGTAAACATTGTAATCATTATAAGAGCGTCAACGGTTACAAAATCATCATTGTAATCAATATAATGGCATGCTCAGTTACAAAATAAATATTTCAATCATGATATTAGCATATTTCATTACAAGATGAACATTGTAATCATTATTATAGCATATCTAGTTACAAGATGAACATTGTAATCATTATAAAACATCATCAGTTTCAAGGTGAACATTGTAATCAGTATAAAAGCATACTCATTGCAAATGGACATTGTAATCATTACATTAGCATATTCACTTACAAGATGAACATTGTAATCATTATAATAACATCATCAGTTACAAAATGTACATTGTATTCATTATATTAGCACGTTCAATTACAAGATGAACATTGTAATCATTATAAAAGCATGTTCAGTTACAAGGTGAACATTGTAATCATTATAAAGACATTCTCAGTTACAAGATGAACATTGTAATCATTATAATAGCATGTTCAGTTACAAGGTGGACATTGCATTCAGTATCAAACCATGCTCAGTTGGAAAATGGACATTGTAATCATTACATTAGCATATTCAGTTACAAGATGAATATTGTAATCATTATAATAACATCATCAATTACAAAATGAAAATTGTATTCATTATATTAGCACGTTCAATTACAAGAGGAACATTGTAATCATTATAAAAGCATGTTCAATTACAAGATGAACATTGTAATCATTGTAATAGCATGTTCAGTTACAAAGTGAACAATATAATCCTTATAATTGCATGTTCAGTTGCAAGATAAACATTGTAATTATTATAATTGCATGTTCAGTTACATTGTAATCATTGTAATAGCATGCTCAGTTACAAGATGAACATTGTAAACAGTATAATAGCGTGCTCATTTACAAAATGAACATTGTCATTATTATAATAGCATGTTCAGTTACAAGGTGAACATTGTAATCATTATAAAAACATGCTCATTTACAAGATGAACCTTGTAACCATTAAAATAGCATGTTCAGTTACAAGGTGGACTTTGTAATCAGTATAAAAGCATGCTCAGTTGCAAAATGGACATTGTAATCATTACATTAGCATATTCAGTTACAAGATGAATATTGTAATCATTATAATAACATCATCAGTTACAAAATGAACATTGTATTCATCATATTAGCACGTTCAATTACAAGATTAACATTGTAATCATTATAATATAATGCTCAGTTGCAAGATGAAGATTGTAATCGACATAATAGCATGTTCAGTTACAAGATGAACATTGTAATCATTGTAATAGCATGTTCAGTTACAAAGTGAACCATGTAATCTTCATAATTGCATGTTCAGTTACATGATGAACATTGTAATGATTATAAAAACATCATCAGTTGCAAGGTGAACATTGTAATCAGTATACAAGCATGCTCAGTTGCAAAATGGACATTGTAATCATTACAATAGCATATTCAGGTACAAGGTGAACATTGTAATCATTATAATAATGTGCTCAGTTACAAGGTGAACATTGTAATCATTACAATAGCGTGCTCAGTTACAAGGTAAACATTGTAATCATTATAATAGCGTCAACGGTTACAAAATCATCATTGTAATCAATATAATAGCATGCTCAGTTAAAAAATGAATATTGCAATCATTATATTAGCATATTATCATTACAAGATGAACATTGTAATAATTATTATAGCATATGTAGTTACAAGATGAACATTGTAATTATTATAAAATAATCATCGGTTACAAGGTGAACATTGTAATCAGTATAAAAGCATGCTCAGTTGCAAAATGGACATTGTAATCATTACATTAGCATATTCACTTACAAGATGAATATTGTAATTATTGTAATAACATCATCAGTTACAAAATAAACATTGTATTCATTATATTAGCACGTTCAATTACAAGATGAACATTGTAATCATTATAAAAGCATGTTCAGTTACAAGGTGAACATTGTATCATTATAAAAACATGGTCAGTTACAAGATGAACATTGTAATCATTATAATAGCATGTTCAGTTACAAGGTGGACATTGCATTCAGTATCAAACCATGCTCAGTTGGAAAATGGACATTGTAATCATTACATTAGCATATTCAGTTACAAGATGAATATTGTAATCATTATAATAACATCATCAATTACAAAATGAAGATTGTATTCATTATATTAGCACGTTCAATTACAAGATGAACATTGTAATCATTATAATATCATGCTCAGTTGCAAGATGAAGATTGTAATCGACATAATAGCATGTTCAGTTACAAAGTGAACATTGTAATCATTATAAAAACATCATCAGTTGCAAGGTGAACATTGTTATCAGTATACAAGCATGCTCAGTTGCAAAATGGACATTGTAATCATTACAATAACATATTCAGTTACAAGATAACCATTGTAATCATTATTATAGCATATGTATTTACAAGATGAACATTGTAATCCTTATAAAAACATCATCAGTTACAAGGTGAACATTGTAATCAGTATAAAAACATGCTCAGTTGCAAAATGGACATTGTAATCATTATAATAATGTGCTCAGTTACAAGGTGAACATTGTCATCATTACAATAGCCTGCCCAGTTACAAGATGAACATTGTAATCATGATAAAAACATCATCAGTTGCAAGGTGAACATTGTAATCAGTATACAAGCATGCTCAGTTGCAAAATGGACATTGTAATCATTACAATAGCATATTTAGTTACAAGATGAACATTGTAATCATTATAATAATGTGCTCAGTTACAAGGTGAACATTGTGATCATTACAATAGCCTGCTCAGTTACAAGATGAACATTGTAATAGATAAATTAGCATGTTCAGTTACAAGGTGAACATTGTAATCATTATAATAGCATGCTCAGTTGCAAGATAAACATTGTTATCATTATAATATCATTTTCAGTTACAAGATGAAGATTGTAATCGACATAATAGCATGTTCAGTTACAAGATGCACATTGTAATCATTGTAATAGCATGTTCAGTTACAAAGTAAACATTGTAATCATTATAATAGCGTCAACGGTTACAAAATCATCATTGTAATCAATATAATAGCATGCTCAGTTACAAAATGAATATTGCAATCATTATACTAGCATATTTTATTACAAATAAACAATGTAATCATTATTATAGCATATGTAGTTACAAGATGAACATTGTAATCATTATAAGAACATCATCAGTTACAAAGTGAACATTGTAATCAGTATAAAAGCATGCTCAGTTGCAAAATGGACATTATAATCATTACTTTAGAATATTCAGTTACAAGATGAATATTTTAATCATTATAATAACATCATCAGTTACAAAATGAACATTGTATTCATTATATTAGCACGTTCAATTACAAGATGAACATTGTAATCATTATAATAGCATGTTCAGTTACAAGGTGGACATTGCAATCAGTATACAAGCATGCTCATTTGCAAAATGGACATTGTAATCATTACATTAGCATATTCAGTCAGAAGATGAATATTGTAATCATTATAATAACATTATCAGTTAAAAAATGAACATTGTATTCATTATATTAGCACGTTCAATTACAAGATGAACATTGTAATCATTATAAAAGCATGTTCAGTTACAAGGTGAACATTGTAATCATTATAAAAACATGCTCAGTTACAAGATGAACATTTAAATCCTTATAATAGCATGTTCAGTTACAAGGTGGACATTTTAATCAGTATAAAAGCATGCTCAGTTGCAAAATGGACATTGTAATCATTACATTAGCATATTCAGTTACAAGATGAATATTGTAACATTATAATAACATCATCAGTTACAAAATGAACACTGTATTCATTATATTAGCACGTTCAATTACAAGATGAACATTGTAATCATTATAATATCATGCTCAGTTGCAAGATGAAGATTGTAATCGACATAATAGCATGTTCAGTTACAAGATGAACATTGTAATCATTCTAATAGCATGTTCAGTTACAAAGTGAACATTGTAATCCTTATAATTGTATGTTCAGTTACAAGATGAACATTGTAATCATTATAAAAACATCATCAGTTGCAAGGTGAACATTGTAATTAGAATACAAGCATACTCAGTTGCAAAATGGTCATTGTAATCATTACAATAGCATATTCAGATACAAGATGAACATTGTAATCATTATAATAATGTGCTCAGTTACAAGATGAACATTGTAATCATTATAATAATGTGCTCAGTTACAAGGTGAACATTGTAATCATTATAATAGCGTCAACTGTTACAAAATCATCATTGTAATCAATATAATAGCATGCCTAGTTACAAAATGAATATTGCAATCATTATATTAGCATATTTCATTACAAGATGAATATTGTAATCATTATTATAGCATATGTAGTTATAAGATGAGCATTGTAATCGACATAATAGCATGTTCAGTTACAAGATGAACATTGTAATCATTGTAATAGCATGTTCAGTTACAAAGTGAACATTGTAATCATTATAAAAACATCATCAGTTGCAAGGTGAACATTGTAATCAGTATACAAGCATGCTCAGTTGCAAAATGGACATTGTAATCATTACAATAGCATATTCAGTTAGAAGATGAACATTGTAATCATTATTATAGCATATGTATTTACAAGATGAACATTGTAATCCTTATAAAAACATCATCAGTTACAAGGTGAACATTGTAATCACTATAAAAGCATGCTCAGTTGCAAAATGGACATTGTAATCATTACATTAGCATATTCAGTTACAAGATGAATATTGTAATCATTAAAATAACATCATCAGTTACAAAATGAACATTGTATTCATTATATTAGCACGTTCAATTACAAGATGAACATTGTAATCATTATAAAATCATGCTCAGTTGCAAGATGAAGATTGTAATCGACATAATAGCATGTTTTTTTAAAAGATGAACATTGTAATCATTATAATAGCATGTTCAGTTACAAAGTGAACATTATAATCCTTATAATTGCATGTTCAGTTACAAGATGAACATTGTAATCATTATAAAAACATCATCAGTTGCAAGGTGAACATTGTAATCAGTATACAAGCATGCTCAGTTGCAAAATGGACATTGTAATGATTACAATAGCATATTCAGTTACAAGATGAACATTGTAATCATTATAATAATGTGCTCAGTAACAAGGTGAACATTGTCATCATTACAATAGCCTGCCCAGTTACAAGATGAACATTGTAATCATTATAAAAACATGCCCAGTTACAAGATGAACATTGTAATAGTTAAATTAGCATGTTCAGGTACGAAGTGAACATTGTAATCATTATAATAGCATGCACAGTAGCAAGATAAACATTGTTATCATTATAATATCATTTTCAGTTACAAGATGAAGATTGTAACCGACATAATAGCATGTTCAGTTAGAAGATGAACATTGTAATCATTGTAATAGCATGTTCAGTTACAAAGTAAACATTGTAATCATTATAATAGCGTCAACTGTTACAAAATCATCATTGTAATCAATAAAATAGCATGCTCAGTTACAAAATGAATATTGCAATCATTATATTAGCATATTTTTTTACAAGATGAACAATGTAATCATTATTGTAGCATATGTAGTTACAAGATGAACATTGTAATCATTATAAAAACATCAGTTACAAGATGAATATTGTAATCATTATAATAACATCATCAGTTACAAAATAAACATTGTATTCATTATATTAGCACGTTCAATTACAAGATGAACATTGTAATCATTATAAAAGCATGTTCAGTTACAAGGTGAACATTGTAATCATTATAAAAACATGCTCAGTTACAAGATGAACATTTAAATCATTATAATAGCATGTTCAGTTACAAGGTGGACATTTTAATCAGTATAAAAGCATGCTCAGTTGCAAAATGGACATTGTAATCATTACATTAGCATATTCAGTTACAAGATGAATATTGTAACATTATAATAACATCATCAGTTACAAAATGAACACTGTATTCATTATATTAGCACGTTCAATTACAAGATGAACATTGTAATCATTATAATATCATGCTCAGTTGCAAGATGAAGATTGTAATCAGTATAAAAGCATGTTCTGTTGCAAAATGAACATTGTAATCATTATTTTAGCATGTTCAGTTACAAGATGAACATTGTAATCATAATAACAGCATGGTCAGTTACAAGATGAACACTGTAATCATTGTAATAGCATGCTCAGTTACAAGATGAACATTGTAATCATTATAATAGCATATTCGGTTACAGGATGAACATTGCAATAACCTAATACCGTGTTCAGTTACAAAATGAACATTAAAACTATTATAATATCACTTTTAGTGACATGGTGAACATTGTAATCATTATAATAGCATGTTCAGTTACAAGGTGATTATTGTAATTACTATAATAGCACGTTCAGTTACAAGACACCCTTTGTAATTATTATAATAGCATCTTCAGTTACAAGATAAACATTGTAATCATTATATTAGCACGTTTAGTTGAAACGTGAGGATTGTAATTGATATAATAGCATGTTCAGTTACAAGATAAATATTTTAGTTATTGTAATGGCATGTTCATTTACAAGGTGAACATTGTAATCATTATAATAACATGTTTACTTACAAGATGATCATTGTAATCATCATATTAGGACGTTCAGTTACAAGATGAACATTGTAATTATTATAATAGCATGTTCACTTACTAAATGAACATTGTAATTATTATAATATCATGCTTAGTTACAAGATGAACATTGTTATCAGTATAATAGCATGTTCAGTAACAACATAAACATTGTATTCATTATAATAGCATGCTCAATTACAAGATGAACATTGTAATCAGTATAATAGCATGCTTAGTTACAAAATTAACAATGTAATCATTATACTAGTATGCTCAGTTACAAGATGAACATTGTAATCATTATAATAACATGTTCAGTTACCAGAGAGAACGACGTTAAAACCCAAGCACTCACTCAGCTACCAGATAAACATTGTAATCATTATATTAGGATGTTCAGTTACAAGATGAACATTGTAATCAATATAATAGCATATTCAGTTACAAAATGAACATTGTAATTATTGTAATGTTATGTTCAGTTACAAGATGAACATTGTTATCAGTATAATAGCATGTTCAGTTACAACATGAACATTGTAATCATTATAATAGCATGCTCAATTACAAGATGAACATTGTAATCAGTAAAAAAGCATGCTCAGTTACAAAATTAACATTGTAATCATTATACTAGTATGCTCAATTACAAGATGAACATTGTAATAATTATAATAGCTTGCTCAAATACAAGATGAGCAATGTAATTATTATAATAGCATGCTCAATTAAAAGATAAAAATTGTAATCAGTATAATAGCATGCTCAGTTACAAAATGAACATTGTAATCATTATACTAGTATGCCCAGTTACAAGATGAACATTGTTATCAGTATAACAGCATGTTCAGTTACAACATGAACATTGTAATCATTATAATAGCATGTTCAGTTACAAGATGAACATTGCAATCAGTATAATAGCATGCTCAGTTACAAAATTAATATTGTAATCATTATAATAGCGTCAACGGTTACAAAATCATCATTGTAATCAATATAATAGCATGCTCAGTTACAAAATTAATATTGCAGTTACTATATTAGCATATTTCATTACAACATGAACATTGTAATCAGTATTATAGCATATGTAGTTACAAGATGAACATTGTAATCATTATAAAAACATCATCAGTGACAAGGTGAACATTGTAATTAGTATAAAAGCATTGTCAGTTGCAAAATGGACATTGTAATCATTACATTAGCATATTAACTTACAAGATGAATATTGTAATCATTATAATAACATCATCAGTTACAAAAAAAAACATTGTATTCAATATATTAGCACGTTCAATTACAAGATGAACATTGTAATCATTATAAAAGCATGTTCAGTTACAAGGTGAACATTGTAATCATTATAAAAACATGCTCAGTTACAAGATGAACATTTAAATCATTATAATAGCATGTTCAGTTACAAGGTGGACATTTTAATCAGTATAAAAGCATGCTCAGTTGCAAAATGGACATTGTAATCATTACATTAGCATATTCAGTTACAAGATGAATATTGTAACATTATAAAAACATCATCAGTTACAAAATGAACATTGTATTCATTATATTAGCACGTTCAATTACAAGATGAACATTGTAATCATTATAATATCATGCTCAGTTGCAAGATGAAGATTGTAATCGACATAATAGCATGTTCAGTTACAAGATGAACATTGTAATCATTGTAATAGCATGTTCAGTTACAAAGTGAACATTGTAATCCTTATAATTGTATGTTCAGTTACATGATGAACATTGTAATCATTATAAAAACATCATCAGTTGCAAGGTGAACATTGTAATCAGAATACAAGCATGCTCAGTTGCAAAATGGACATTGTAATCATTACAATATCATTTTTAGTTACAAGATGAACATTGTAATCATTATAATAATGTGGTGAGTTACAAGGTGAACATTGTAATCATTATAATAGCATGCTCAGTTACAAGATGAACATTGTAATCATTATAATAGCATGTTCAGTTACAGGATGAACATTGTAATAATTTAATAGCGTGTTCAGTTACAAAATGAACATTGAAATCATTATAATAGAATGTTCAGTTACAAGATGAACATTGCAATTATTATAAAAGCATACTCAGTTACAAGTTGAACATTATAATAACCTAATACCGTGTTCAGTTACAAAATGAACATTAAAATTATTATAACAGCACGTTAAGTGACAAGGTGAACATTTAAATCATTATAATAGCATGCTCAGTTACAAGGTGAACATTGTAATCATTATAATAGCGTCAACTGTTACAAAATCATCATTGTAATCAATATAATAGCATGCTCAGTTACAAAATTAACATTGTAATCATTATATTAGTATGCTCAATTACAAGATGAACATTGTAATAATTATAATAGCTTGCTCAAATACAGGATGAGCAATTTAATTATTATAATAGCATGCTCAATTAAAAGATAAAAATTGTAATCAGTATAATAGCATGCTCAGTTACAAAATGAACATTGTAATCATTATACTAGTATGCCCAGTTACAAGATGAACATTGTTATTAGTATAATAGCATGTTCAGTTACAACATGAACATTGTAATCATTATAATAGCATGTTCAGTTACAAGATGAACATTGTAATCAGTATAATAGCATGCTCAGTTACAAAATTAATATTGTAATCATTATAATAGCGTCAGCGGTTACAAAATCATCATTGTAATCAATATAATAGCATGCTCAGTTACAAAATTAATATTGCAGTTACTATATTAGCATATTTAATTAGAAAATGAACATTGTAATCAGTATTATAGCATATGTAGTTACAAGATGAACATTGTAATCATTATAAAAACATCATCAGTGACAAGGTGAACATTGTAATCAGTATAAAAGCATTGTCAGTTGCAAAATGGACATTGTAATCATTACATTAGCATATTAACTTACAAGATGAATATTGTAATCATTATAATAACATCATCAGTTACAAAAAAACATTGTATTCATTATATTAGCACGTTCAATTACAAGATGAACATTGTAATCATTATAAAAGCATATTCAGTTACAAGATGAACATTGCAATCATTATAAAAGCATACTCAGTTACAAGATGAACATTATAATAACCTAATACCGTGTTCAGTTACAAAATGAACATTAAAGTTATTATAATAGCACGTTCAGTGACAAGGTGAACATTGCAATCATTATAATAGCATGCTCAGTTACAAGATGAACATTGCAATCATTATAAAAGCATACTCAGTTACAAGATGAACATTATAATAACCTAATACCGTGTTCAGTTACAAAATGAACATTAAAGTTATTATAATAGCACGTTCAGTGACAAGGTGAACATTTAAATCATTATAATAGCATGCTCAGTTACAAGGTGAACATTGTAATCATTATAATAGCGTCAACTGTTACAAAATCATCATTGTAATCAATATAATAGCATGCTCAGTTACAAAATGAATATTGCAATCATTATATTAGCATATTTCATTACAAGATGTACATTGTTATCATTATTTTATCATATGTAGTTACAAGATGAACATTGTAATCAGTATAAATGTATGTTCAGTTGCAAAATAAATATTGTAATCATTATATTAGCCTGTTCAGTTACAAGATAAACATTGTAATCATAACAACAGCATAATCAGTTACAAGATGAACATTGTAAGCATTGTAATAGCATGCTCAGTTACAAGATGAACATTGTAATCATTATAATAGCATATTCGGTTACAGGATGAACATTGCAATAACCTAATACCGTGTTCAGTTACAAAATAAACATTAAAACTATTATAATATCACTTTCAGTGACATGGTGAACATTGTAATCATTATAATAGCATGTTCAGTTACAAGGTGATTTTTGTAATTACTATAATAGCATGTTCAGTTACAAGGTGAACATTGTAATCATTATAAAAACATGCTCAGTTACAAGATGAACATTGTAATCATTATATTAGCATGTTCAGTTACAAGGTGGACATTGTAATCAGTATAAAAGCATGCTCAGTTGCAAAATGGACATTGTAATCATTACATTAGCATATTCAGTTACAAGATGAATTCTGTAATAATTATAATAACATCATCAGTTACAAAATGAACATTGTATATATTATATTAGCACGTTCAATTACAAAGTAAACATTGTAATCATTATAAGAGCGTCAACGGTTACAAAATCATCATTGTAATCAATATAATGGCATGCTCAGTTACAAAATAAATATTTCAATCATTATATTAGCATATTTCATTACAAGATGAACATTGTAATCAGTATTATAGCATATGTAGTTACAAGATGAACATTGTAATCATTATAAAAACATCATCAGTGACAAGGTAAACATTGTAATCAGTATAAAAGCATTGTCAGTTGCAAAATGGACATTGTAATCATTACATTAGCATATTAACTTACAAGATGAATATTGTAATCATTATAATAACATCATCAGTTACAAAAAAACATTGTATTCATTATATTAGCACGTTCAATTACAAGATGAACATTGTAATCATTATAAAAGCATATTCAGTTACAAGATGAACATTGCAATCATTATAAAAGCATACTCAGTTACAAGATGAACATTATAATAACCTAATACCGTGTTCAGTTACAAAATGAACATTAAAGTTATTATAATAGCACGTTCAGTGACAAGGTGAACATTTAAATCATTATAATAGCATGCTCAGTTACAAGGTGAACATTGTAATCATTATAATAGCGTCAACTGTTACAAAATCATCATTGTAATCAATATAATAGCATGCTCAGTTACAAAATGAATATTGCAATCATTATATTAGCATATTTCATTACAAGATGTACATTGTTACCATTATTTTAGCATATGTAGTTACAAGATGAACATTGTAATCAGTATAAATGTATATTCAGTTGCAAAATGAATATTGTAATCATTATATTAGCCTGTTCAGTTACAAGATAAACATTGTAATCATAACAACAGCATAATCAGTTACAAGATGAACATTGTAATCATTGTAATAGCATGCTCAGTTACAAGATGAACATTGTAATCATTATAATAGCATATTCGGTTACAGGATGAACATTGCAATAACCTAATACCGTGTTCAGTTACAAAATAAACATTAAAACTATTATAATATCACTTTCAGTGACATGGTGAACATTGTAATCATTATAATAGCATGTTCAGTTACAAGGTGATTTTTGTAATTACTATAATAGCATGTTCAGTTACAAGGTGAACATTGTAATCATTATAAAATCATGCTCAGTTACAAGATGAACATTGTAATCATTATATTAGCATGTTCAGTTACAAGGTGGACATTGTAATCAGTATAAAAGCATGCTCAGTTGCAAAATGGACATTGTAATCATTACATTAGCATATTCAGTTACAAGATGAATTCTGTAATAATTATAATAACATCATCAGTTACAAAATGAACATTGTATACATTATATTAGCACGTTCAATTACAAAGTAAACATTGTAATCATTATAAGAGCGTCAACGGTTACAAAATCATCATTGTAATCAATATAATGGCATGCTCAGTTACAAAATAAATATTTCAATCATTATATTAGCATATTTCATTACAAGATGAACATTGTAATCATTATTATAGCATATGTAGTTACAAGATGAACATTGTAATCATTATAAAACATTATCAGTTTCAAGGTGAACATTGTAATCAGTATACAAGCATGCTCAGTTGCAAAATGGACATTGTAATCATCACAATAGCATATTCAGGTACAAAATGAACATTGTAATCATTAAAATAATGTGCTCAGTTACAAGATGAACATTCTAATCATTATAAAAGCATGTTCAGTTACAAGGTGAACATTGTATCATTATAAAAACATGCTCAGATACAAGATGAACATTGTAATCATTACAATAGCATGCTCAGTTACAAGGTGAACATTGTAATCATTATAATAGCGTCAACGGTTACAAAATCATCATTGTAATCAATATAATAGCATGCTCAGTTATAAAATGAATATTACTATAATTATATTAGCATATTATCATTACAAGATGAACATTGTAATTAATATTATAGCATATGTAGTTACAAGATGAACATTGTAATTATTATAAATTAATCATCGGTTACAAGGTGAACATTGTAATAGGTATAAGAGCATGCTCAGTTGCAAAATGGACATTGTAATCATTACATTAGCATATTCACTTACAAGATAAATATTGTAATTATTGTAATAACATCATCAGTTACAAAATAAACATTGTATTCATTATATTAGCACGTTCAATTACAAGATGAACATTCTAATCATTATAAAAGCATGTTCAGTTACAAGGTGAACATTGTATCATTATAAAAACATGCTCAGATACAAGATGAACATTGTAATCATTATAATAGCATGTTCAGTTACAAGGTGGACATTGTATTCAGTATCAAAGCATGCTCAGTTGGAAAATGGACATTGTAATCATTACATTAGCATATTCAGTTACAAGATGAATATTGTAATCATTATAATAACATCATCAATTACAAAATGAAGATTGTATTCATTATATTAGCACGTTCAATTACAAGATGAACATTGTAATCATTATAATATCATGCTCAGTTGCAAGATGAAGATTGTAATCGACATAATAGCATGTTCAGTTACAAGATGAACATTGTAATCATTGTAATAGCATGTTCAGTTACAAAGTGAACATTGTAATCATTATAAAAACATCATCAGTTGCAAGGTGAACATTGTAATCAGTATACAAGCATGCTCAGTTGCAAAATGGACATTGTAATCATTACAATAGCATATTCAGTTAGAAGATGAACATTGTAATCATTATTATAGCATATGTATTTACAAGATGAACATTGTAATCCTTATAAAAACATCATCAGTTACAAGGTGAACATTGTAATCAGTATAAAAGCATGCTCAGTTGCAAAATGGACATTGTAATCATTACATTAGCATATTCAGTTACAAGATGAATATTGTAATCATTAAAATAACATCATCAGTTACAAAATGAACATTGTATTCATTATATTAGCACGTTCAATTACAAGATGAACATTGTAATCATTATAAAATCATGCTCAGTTGCAAGATGAAGATTGTAATCGACATAATAGCATGTTTTTTTAAAAGATGAACATTGTAATCATTATAATAGCATGTTCAGTTACAAAGTGAACATTATAATCCTTATAATTGCATGTTCAGTTACAAGATGAACATTGTAATCATTATAAAAACATCATCAGTTGCAAGGTGAACATTGTAATCAGTATACAAGCATGCTCAGTTGCAAAATGGACATTGTAATGATTACAATAGCATATTCAGTTACAAGATGAACATTGTAATCATTATAATAATGTGCTCAGTAACAAGGTGAACATTGTCATCATTACAATAGCCTGCCCAGTTACAAGATGAACATTGTAATCATTATAAAAACATGCCCAGTTACAAGATGAACATTGTAATAGTTAAATTAGCATGTTAAGGTACGAAGTGAACATTGTAATCATTATAATAGCATGCACAGTTGCAAGATAAACATTGTTATCATTATAATATCATTTTCAGTTACAAGATGAAGATTGTAAGCGACATAATAGCATGTTCAGTTACAAGATGAACATTGTAATCATTGTAATAGCATGTTCAGTTACAAAGTAAACATTGTAATCATTATAATAGCGTCAACTGTTACAAAGTCATCATTGTAATCAATAAAATAGCATGCTCAGTTACAAAATGAATATTGCAATCATTATATTAGCATATTTTTTTACAAGATGAACAATGTAATCATTATTGTAGCATATGTAGTTACAAGATGAACATTGTAATCATTATAAAAACATCAGTTACAAGATGAATATTGTAATCATTATAATAACATCATCAGTTACAAAATAAACATTGTATTCATTATATTAGCACGTTCAATTACAAGATGAACATTGTAATCATTATAAAAGCATGTTCAGTTACAAGGTGAACATTGTAATCATTATAAAAACATGCTCAGTTACAAGATGAACATTTAAATCATTATAATAGCATGTTCAGTTACAAGGTGGACATTTTAATCAGTATAAAAGCATGCTCAGTTGCAAAATGGACATTGTAATCATTACATTAGCATATTCAGTTACAAGATGAATATTGTAACATTATAATAACATCATCAGTTACAAAATGAACACTGTATTCATTATATTAGCACGTTCAATTACAAGATGAACATTGTAATCATTATAATATCATGCTCAGTTGCAAGATGAAGATTGTAATCAGTATAAAAGCATGTTCTGTTGCAAAATGAACATTGTAATCATTATTTTAGCATGTTCAGTTACAAGATGAACATTGTAATCATAATAACAGCATGGTCAGTTACAAGATGAACACTGTAATCATTGTAATAGCATGCTCAGTTACAAGATGAACATTGTAATCATTATAATAGCATATTCGGTTACAGGATGAACATTGCAATAACCTAATACCGTGTTCAGTTACAAAATGAACATTAAAACTATTATAATATCACTTTTAGTGACATGGTGAACATTGTAATCATTATAATAGCATGTTCAGTTACAAGGTAATTATTGTAATTACTATAATAGCACGTTCAGTTACAAGACACCCTTTGTAATTATTATAATAGCATCTTCAGTTACAAGATAAACATTGTAATCATTATGTTAGCACGTTTAGTTGAAACGTGAGGATTGTAATTGATATAATAGCATGTTCAGTTACAAGATAAATATTTTAGTTATTGTAATGGCATGTTCATTTACAAGGTGAACATTGTAATCATTATAATAACATGTTTACTTACAAGATGATCATTGTAATCATCATATTAGGACGTTCAGTTACAAGATGAACATTGTAATTATTATAATAGCATGTTCACTTACTAAATGAACATTGTAATTATTATAATATCATGCTTAGTTACAAGATGAAGATTGTTATCAGTATAATAGCATGTTCAGTAACAACATAAACATTGTATTCATTATAATAGCATGCTCAATTACAAGATGAACATTGTAATCAGTATAATAGCATGCTTAGTTACAAATTTAACAATGTAATCATTATACTAGTATGCTCAGTTACAAGATGAACATTGTAATCATTATAATAACATGTTCAGTTACCAGAGAGAACGACGTTAAAACCCAAGCACTCACTCAGCTACCAGATGAACATTGTAATCATTATATTAGGATGTTCAGTTACAAGATGAACATTGTAATCAATATAATAGCATATTCAGTTACAAAATGAACATTGTAATTATTGTAATGTTATGTTCAGTTACAAGATGAACATTGTTATCAGTATAATAGCATGTTCAGTTACAACATGAACATTGTAATCATTATAATAGCATGCTCAATTACAAGATGAACATTGTAATCAGTAAAAAAGCATGCTCAGTTACAAAATTAACATTGTAATCATTATACTAGTATGCTCAATTACAAGATGAACATTGTAATAATTATAATAGCTTGCTCAAATACAAGATGAGCAATGTAATTATTATAATAGCATGCTCAATTAAAAGATAAAAATTGTAATCAGTATAATAGCATGCTCAGTTACAAAATGAACATTGTAATCATTATACTAGTATGCCCAGTTACAAGATGAACATTGTTATCAGTATAATAGCATGTTCAGTTACAACATGAACATTGTAATCATTATAATAGCATGTTCAGTTACAAGATGAACATTGTAATCAGTATAATAGCATGCTCAGTTACAAAATTAATATTGTAATCATTATAATAGCGTCAACGGTTACAAAATCATCATTGTAATCAATATAATAGCATGCTCAGTTACAAAATTAATATTGCAGTTACTATATTAGCATATTTCATTACAACATGAACATTGTAATCAGTATTATAGCATATGTAGTTACAAGATGAACATTGTAATCATTATAAAAACATCATCAGTGACAAGGTGAACATTGTAATTAGTATAAAAGCATTGTCAGTTGCAAAATGGACATTGTAATCATTACATTAGCATATTAACTTACAAGATGAATATTGTAATCATTATAATAACATCATCAGTTACAAAAAAAAACATTGTATTCAATATATTAGCACGTTCAATTACAAGATGAACATTGTAATCATTATAAAAGCATGTTCAGTTACAAGGTGAACATTGTAATCATTATAAAAACATGCTCAGTTACAAGATGAACATTTAAATCATTATAATAGCATGTTCAGTTACAAGGTGGACATTTTAATCAGTATAAAAGCATGCTCAGTTGCAAAATGGACATTGTAATCATTACATTAGCATATTCAGTTACAAGATGAATATTGTAACATTATAAAAAACATCATCAGTTACAAAATGAACATTGTATTCATTATATTAGCACGTTCAATTACAAGATGAACATTGTAATCATTATAATATCATGCTCAGTTGCAAGATGAAGATTGTAATCGACATAATAGCATGTTCAGTTACAAGATGAACATTGTAATCATTGTAATAGCATGTTCAGTTACAAAGTGAACATTGTAATCCTTATAATTGTATGTTCAGTTACATGATGAACATTGTAATCATTATAAAAACATCATCAGTTGCAAGGTGAACATTGTAATCAGAATACAAGCATGCTCAGTTGCAAAATGGACATTGTAATCATTACAATATCATTTTTAGTTACAAGATGAACATTGTAATCATTATAATAATGTGGTGAGTTACAAGGTGAACATTGTAATCATTATAATAGCATGCTCAGTTACAAGATGAACATTGTAATCATTATAATAGCATGTTCAGTTACAGGATGAACATTGTAATAATTTAAAAGCGTGTTCAGTTACAAAATGAACATTGAAATCATTATAATAGAATGTTCAGTTACAAGATGAACATTGCAATTATTATAAAAGCATACTCAGTTACAAGTTGAACATTATAATAACCTAATACCGTGTTCAGTTACAAAATGAACATTAAAATTATTATAACAGCACGTTAAGTGACAAGGTGAACATTTAAATCATTATAATAGCATGCTCAGTTACAAGGTGAACATTGTAATCATTATAATAGCGTCAACTGTTACAAAATCATCATTGTAATCAATATAATAGCATGCTCAGTTACAAAATTAACATTGTAATCATTATATTAGTATGCTCAATTACAAGATGAACATTGTAATAATTATAATAGCTTGCTCAAATACAGGATGAGCAATTTAATTATTATAATAGCATGCTCAATTAAAAGATAAAAATTGTAATCAGTATAATAGCATGCTCAGTTACAAAATGAACATTGTAATCATTATACTAGTATGCCCAGTTACAGGATGAACATTGTTATTAGTATAATAGCATGTTCAGTTACAACATGAACATTGTAATCATTATAATAGCATGTTCAGTTACAAGATGAACATTGTAATCAGTATAATAGCATGCTCAGTTACAAAATTAATATTGTAATCATTATAATAGCGTCAGCGGTTACAAAATCATCATTGTAATCAATATAATAGCATGCTCAGTTACAAAATTAATATTGCAGTTACTATATTAGCATATTTCATTAGAAGATGAACATTGTAATCAGTATTATAGCATATGTAGTTACAAGATGAACATTGTAATCATTATAAAAACATCATCAGTGACAAGGTGAACATTGTAATCAGTATAAAAGCATTGTCAGTTGCAAAATGGACATTGTAATCATTACATTAGCATATTAACTTACAAGATGAATATTGTAATCATTATAATAACATCATCAGTTACAAAAAAACATTGTATTCATTATATTAGCACGTTCAATTACAAGATGAACATTGTAATCATTATAAAAGCATATTCAGTTACAAGATGAACATTGCAATCATTATAAAAGCATACTCAGTTACAAGATGAACATTATAATAACCTAATACCGTGTTCAGTTACAAAATGAACATTAAAGTTATTATAATAGCACGTTCAGTGACAAGGTGAACATTTAAATCATTATAATAGCATGCTCAGTTACAAGGTGAACATTGTAATCATTATAATAGCGTCAACTGTTACAAAATCATCATTGTAATCAATATAATAGCATGCTCAGTTACAAAATGAATATTGCAATCATTATATTAGCATATTTCATTACAAGATGTACATTGTTATCATTATTTTAGCATATGTAGTTACAAGATGAACATTGTAATCAGTATAAATGTATGTTCAGTTGGAAAATAAATATTGTAATCATTATATTACCCTGTTCAGTTACAAGATAAACATTGTAATCATAACAACAGCATAATCAGTTACAAGATGAACATTGTAATCATTGTAATAGCATGCTCAGTTACAAGATGAACATTGTAATCATTATAATAGCATATTCGGTTACAGGATGAACATTGCAATAACCTAATACCGTGTTCAGTTACAAAATAAACATTAAAACTATTATAATATTACTTTCAGTGACATGGTGAACATTGTAATCATTATGATAGCATGTTCAGTTACAAGGTGATTTTTGTAATTACTATAATAGCATGTTCAGTTACAAGGTGAACATTGTAATCATTATAAAAACATGCTCAGTTACAAGATGAACATTGTAATCATTATATTAGCATGTTCAGTTACAAGGTGGACATTGTAATCAGTATAAAAGCATGCTCAGTTGCAAAATGGACATTGTAATCATTACATTAGCATATTCAGTTACAAGATGAATTCTGTAATAATTATAATAACATCATCAGTTACAAAATGAACATTGTATATATTATATTAGCACGTTCAATTACAAAGTAAACATTGTAATCATTATAAGAGCGTCAACGGTTACAAAATCATCATTGTAATCAATATAATGGCATGCTCAGTTACAAAATAAATATTTCAATCATTATATTAGCATATTTCATTACAAGATGAACATTGTAATCAGTATTATAGCATATGTAGTTACAAGATGAACATTGTAATCATTATAAAAACATCATCAGTGACAAGGTGAACATTGTAATCAGTATAAAAGCATTGTCAGTTGCAAAATGGACATTGTAATCATTACATTAGCATATTAACTTCCAAGATGAATATTGTAATCATTATAATAACATCATCAGTTACAAAAAAACATTGTATTCATTATATTAGCACGTTCAATTACAAGATGAACATTGTAATCATTATAAAAGCATATTCAGTTACAAGATGAACATTGCAATCATTATAAAAGCATACTCAGTTACAAGATGAACATTATAATAACCTAATACCGTGTTCAGTTACAAAATGAACATTAAAGTTATTATAATAGCACGTTCAGTGACAAGGTGAACATTTAAATCATTATAATAGCATGCTCAGTTACAAGGTGAACATTGTAATCATTATAATAGCGTCAACTGTTACAAATCATCATTGTAATCAATATAATAGCATGCTCAGTTACAAAATGAATATTGCAATCATTATATTAGCATATTTCATTACAAGATGTACATTGTTATCATTATTTTAGCATATGTAGTTACAAGATGAACATTGTAATCAGTATAAATGTATGTTCAGTTGCAAAATGAATATTGTAATCATTATATTAGCCTGTTCAGTTACAAGATAAACATTGTAATCATAACAACAGCATAATCAGTTACAAGATGAACATTGTAATCATTGTAATAGCATGCTCAGTTACAAGATGAACATTGTAATCATTATAATAGCATATTCGGTTACAGGATGAACATTGCAATAACCTAATACCGTGTTCAGTTACAAAATAAACATTAAAACTATTATAATATCACTTTCAGTGACATGGTGAACATTGTAATCATTATAATAGCATGTTCAGTTACAAGGTGATTTTTGTAATTACTATAATAGCATGTTCAGTTACAAGGTGAACATTGTAAGCATTATAAAAACATGCTCAGTTACAAGATGAACATTGTAATCATTATATTAGCATGTTCAGTTACAAGGTGGACATTGTAATCAGTATAAAAGCATCCTCAGTTGCAAAATGGACATTGTAATCATTACATTAGCATATTCAGTTACAAGATGAATTCTGTAATAATTATAATAACATCATCAGTTACAAAATGAACATTGTATACATTATATTAGCACGTTCAATTACAAAGTAAACATTGTAATCATTATAAGAGCGTCAACGGTTACAAAATCATCATTGTAATCAATATAATGGCATGCTCAGTTACAAAATAAATATTTCAATCATTATATTAGCATATTTCATTACAAGATGAACATTGTAATCATTATTATAGCATATGTAGTTACAAGATGAACATTGTAATCATTATAAAACATCATCAGTTTCAAGGTGAACATTGTAATCAGTATACAAGCATGCTCAGTTGCAAAATGGACATTGTAATCATCACAATAGCATATTTAGGTACAAAATGAACATTGTAATCATTAAAATAATGTGCTCAGTTACAAGATGAACATTCTAATCATTATAAAAGCATGTTCAGTTACAAGGTGAACATTGTATCATTATAAAAACATGCTCAGATACAAGATGAACATTGTAATCATTACAATAGCATGCTCAGTTACAAGGTGAACATTGTAATCATTATAATAGCGTCAACGGTTACAAAATCATCATTGTAATCAATATAATAGCATGCTCAGTTATAAAATGAATATTACTATAATTATATTAGCATATTATCATTACAAGATGAACATTGTAATTAATATTATAGCATATGTAGTTACAAGATGAACATTGTAATTATTATAAATTAATCATCGGTTACAAGGTGAACATTGTAATAAGTATAAAAGCATGCTCAGTTGCAAAATGGACATTGTAATCATTACATTAGCATATTCACTTACAAGATAAATATTGTAATTATTGTAATAACATCATCAGTTACAAAATAAACATTGTATTCATTATATTAGCACGTTCAATTACAAGATGAACATTCTAATCATTATAAAAGCATGTTCAGTTACAAGGTGAACATTGTATCATTATAAAAACATGCTCAGATACAAGATGAACATTGTAATCATTATAATAGCATGTTCAGTTACAAGGTGGACATTGTATTCAGTATCAAAGCATGCTCAGTTGGAAAATGGACATTGTAATCATTACATTAGCATATTCAGTTACAAGATGAATATTGTAATCATTATAATAACATCATCAATTACAAAATGAAGATTGTATTCATTATATTAGCACGTTCAATTACAAGATGAACATTGTAATCATTATAATATCATGCTCAGTTGCAAGATGAAGATTGTAATCGACATAATAGCATGTTCAGTTACAAGATGAACATTGTAATCATTGTAATAGCATGTTCAGTTACAAAGTGAACATTGTAATCATTATAAAAACATCATCAGTTGCAAGGTGAACATTGTAATCAGTATACAAGCATGCTCAGTTGCAAAATGGACATTGTAATCATTACAATAGCATATTCAGTTAGAAGATGAACATTGTAATCATTATTATAGCATATGTATTTACAAGATGAACATTGTAATCCTTATAAAAACATCATCAGTTACAAGGTGAACATTGTAATCAGTATAAAAGCATGCTCAGTTGCAAAATGGACATTGTAATCATTACATTAGCATATTCAGTTACAAGATGAATATTGTAATCATTAAAATAACATCATCAGTTACAAAATGAACATTGTATTCATTATATTAGCACGTTCAATTACAAGATGAACATTGTAATCATTATAAAATCATGCTCAGTTGCAAGATGAAGATTGTAATCGACATAATAGCATGTTTTTTTAAAAGATGAACAATGTAATCATTATAATAGCATGTTCAGTTACAAAGTGAACATTATAATCCTTATAATTGCATGTTCAGTTACAAGATGAACATTGTAATCATTATAAAAACATCATCAGTTGCAAGGTGAACATTGTAATCAGTATACAAGCATGCTCAGTTGCAAAATGGACATTGTAATGATTACAATAGCATATTCAGTTACAAGATGAACATTGTAATCATTATAATAATGTGCTCAGTAACAAGGTGAACATTGTCATCATTACAATAGCCTGCCCAGTTACAAGATGAACATTGTAATCATTATAAAAACATGCCCAGTTACAAGATGAACATTGTAATCGTTAAATTAGCATGTTCAGGTACGAAGTGAACATTGTAATCATTATAATAGCATGCACAGTTGCAAGATAAACATTGTTATCATTATAATATCATTTTCAGTTACAAGATGAAGATTGTAACCGACATAATAGCATGTTCAGTTACAAGATGAACATTGTAATCATTGTAATAGCATGTTCAGTTACAAAGTAAACATTGTAATCATTATAATAGCGTCAACTGTTACAAAATCATCATTGTAATCAATAAAAAAGCATGCTCAGTTACAAAATGAATATTGCAATCATTATATTAGCATATTTTTTTACAAGATGAACAATGTAATCATTATTGTAGCATATGTAGTTACAAGATGAACATTGTAATCATTATAAAAACATCAGTTACAAGATGAATATTGTAATCATTATAATAACATCATCAGTTACAAAATAAACATTGTATTCATTATATTAGCACGTTCAATTACAAGATGAACATTGTAATCATTATAAAAGCATGTTCAGTTACAAGGTGAACATTGTAATCATTATAAAAACATGCTCAGTTACAAGATGAACATTTAAATCATTATAATAGCATGTTCAGTTACAAGGTGGACATTTTAATCAGTGTAAAAGCATGCTCAGTTGCAAAATGGACATTGTAATCATTACATTAGCATATTCAGTTACAAGATGAATATTGTAACATTATAATAACATCATCAGTTACAAAATGAACACTGTATTCATTATATTAGCACGTTGAATTACAAGATGAACATTGTAATCATTATAATATCATGCTCAGTTGCAAGATGAAGATTGTAATCAGTATAAAAGAATGTTCTGTTGCAAAATGAACATTGTAATCATTATTTTAGCATGTTCAGTTACAAGATGAACATTGTAATCATAATAACAGCATGGTCAGTTACAAGATGAACACTGTAATCATTGTAATAGCATGCTCAGTTACAAGATGAACATTGTAATCATTATAATAGCATATTCGGTTACAGGATGAACATTGCAATAACCTAATACCGTGTTCAGTTACAAAATGAACATTAAAACTATTATAATATCACTTTTAGTGACATGGTGAACATTGTAATCATTATAATAGCATGTTCAGTTACAAGGTGATTATTGTAATTACTATAATAGCACGTTCAGTTACAAGACACCCTTTGTAATTATTATAATAGCATCTTCAGTTACAAGATAAACATTGTAATCATTATATTAGCACGTTTAGTTGAAACGTGAGGATTGTAATTGATATAATAGCATGTTCAGTTACAAGATAAATATTTTAGTTATTGTAATGGCATGTTCATTTACAAGGTGAACATTGTAATCATTATAATAACATGTTTACTTACAAGATGATCATTGTAATCATCATATTAGGACGTTCAGTTACAAGATGAACATTGTAATTATTATAATAGCATGTTCACTTACTAAATGAACATTGTAATTATTATAATATCATGCTTAGTTACAAGATGAACATTGTTATCAGTATAATAGCATGTTCAGTAACAACATAAACATTGTATTCATTATAATAGCATGCTCAATTACAAGATGAACATTGTAATCAGTATAATAGCATGCTCAGTTACAAAATTAACAATGTAATCATTATACTAGTATGCTCAGTTACAAGATGAACATTGTAATCATTATAATAACATGTTCAGTTACCAGAGAGAACGACGTTAAAACCCAAGCACTCACTCAGCTACCAGATGAACATTGTAATCATTATATTAGGATGTTCAGTTACAAGATGAACATTGTAATCAATATAATAGCATATTCAGTTACAAAATGAACATTGTAATTATTGTAATGTTATGTTCAGTTACAAGATGAACATTGTTATCAGTATAATAGCATGTTCAGTTACAACATGAACATTGTAATCATTATAATAGCATGCTCAATTACAAGATGAACATTGTAATCAGTAAAATAGCATGCTCGGTTACAAAATTAACATTGTAATCATTATACTAGTATGCTCAATTACAAGATGAACATTGTAATAATTATAATAGCTTGCTCAAATACAAGATGAGCAATGTAATTATTATAATAGCATGCTCAATTAAAAGATAAAAATTGTAATCAGTATAATAGCATGCTCAGTTACAAAATGAACATTGTAATCATTATACTAGTATGCCCAGTTACAAGATGAACATTGTTATCAGTATAATAGCATGTTCAGTTACAAGATGAACATTGTAATCATTATAATAGCATGTTCAGTTACAAGATGAACATTGTAATCAGTATAATAGCATGCTCAGTTACAAAATTAATACTGTAATCATTATAATAGCGTCAACGGTTACAAAATCATCATTGTAATCAATATAATAGCATGCTCAGTTACAAAATTAATATTGCAGTTACTATATTAGCATATTTCATTACAACATGAACATTGTAATCAGTATTATAGCATATGTAGTTACAAGATGAACATTGTAATCATTATAAAAACATCATCAGTGACAAGGTGAACATTGTAATCAGTATAAAAGCATTGTCAGTTGCAAAATGGACATTGTAATCATTACATTAGCATATTAACTTACAAGATGAATATTGTAATCATTATAATAACATCATCAGTTACAAAAAAAACATTGTATTCATTATATTAGCACGTTCAATTACAAGATGAACATTGTAATCATTATAAAAGCATGTTCAGTTACAAGGTGAACATTGTAATCATTATAAAAACATGCTCAGTTACAAGATGAACATTTAAATCATTATAATAGCATGTTCAGTTACAAGGTGGACATTTTAATCAGTATAAAAGCATGCTCAGTTGCAAAATGGACATTGTAATCATTACATTAGCATATTCAGTTACAAGATGAATATTGTAACATTATAAAAACATCATCAGTTACAAAATGAACATTGTATTCATTATATTAGCACGTTCAATTACAAGATGAACATTGTAATCATTATAATATCATGCTCAGTTGCAAGATGAAGATTGTAATCGACATAATAGCATGTTCAGTTACAAGATGAACATTGTAATCATTGTAATAGCATGTTCAGTTACAAAGTGAACATTGTAATCCTTATAATTGTATGTTCAGTTACATGATGAACATTGTAATCATTATAAAAACATCATCAGTTGCAAGGTGAACATTGTAATCAGAATACAAGCATGCTCAGTTGCAAAATGGACATTGTAATCATTACAATATCATTTTTAGTTACAAGATGAACATTGTAATCATTATAATAATGTGGTGAGTTTCAAGGTGAACATTGTAATCATTATAATAGCATGCTCAGTTACAAGATGAACATTGTAATCATTATAATAGCATGTTCAGTTACAGGATGAACATTGTAATAATTTAATAGCGTGTTCAGTTACAAAATGAACATTGAAATCATTATAATAGAATGTTCAGTTACAAGATGAACATTGCAATTATTATAAAAGCATACTCAGTTACAAGTTGAACATTATAATAACCTAATACCGTGTTCAGTTACAAAATGAACATTAAAATTATTATAATAGCACGTTAAGTGACAAGGTGAACATTTAAATCATTATAATAGCATGCTCAGTTACAAGGTGAACATTGTAATCATTATAATAGCGTCAACTGTTACAAAATCATCATTGTAATCAATATAATAGCATGCTCAGTTACAAAATGAATATTGCAATCATTATATTAGCATATTTCATTACAAGATGAACATTGTTATCATTATTTTAGCATATGTAGTTACAAGATGAACATTGTAATCAGTATAAAAGCATGTTCAGTTGCAAAATGAACATTGTTATCATTATATTAGCATGTTCAGTTACAAGATGAACATTGTAATCATAATAACAGCATGGTGAGTTACAAGATGAACATTGTAATCATTGTAATAGTAGTGGTAACTGATGCTCGTCGGCAGGTACACGTACGTTAATGAGATCAATAACTTTGTCTCTTTCTTTCAGGACAAATATGTACCTTATCAAACTAACGGTTTTGACAGATAAATGTAACAGCTCTGTGATCTCATCATGTTAGAAATGAAATAAAAAATGCGATATAGACGTACTTGAGCTCCTAATATGTTTTTTCCAGAGTGCTTACGGTGGACTTCGTTTGGATTCTGTGAGGGTTTTGATAGGTCTGTTATATGTTAATTGTGGATTACTGAAAACTCGCACCACTAATATTATATGTACAAACATGTATGCTTAAAGCCTTCCTTTCACTAGGAAATAAAATAGCCTGAGTAGGAGCCTTGTCAGGTGGGGTTATGTATGGGAGGACTAAGGTTTGCCTGAAGTGAAAGACATAGGTACAGTAAATGGCGCAGAGACATACATGTCTTTACAAATAAATGTTATCTGATCGTCAGTTGCACAGACCGGCCCGGATAGCACAGTTGGTAGAGCGTCCGCTTCGGGACCGGTAGATCCAGGATCAATCCTTGGTCGAGTCACACCTAAGACTTTAAAAGAGGAAGTTGTAACTTCCTCGTTTGGCGTTCAGCATGAAGGGGATAGTGCAACGACTGGTTGACCCGTTTCAGTATAATGGCTCGGGCGGGGCGGCTTACTTGCCTTCGGTAAGTCGTCTCAGTGATGCAGCACTAAATAAAAGAGCGGTGAAAATCCGTCCTGCAACAAGGAGGCACATTACACGTGCATGCACCCTAATGATTCCTTCGTCGTCATATGACTGAAAAATTGTTGAGTACGACGTTAAACCCCAAGCACTCACTCACTCACTCAGTTGCACAGCGACATACATGTCTATACAGAAAAATGCTATCTGATCGCAGTCAGTGTAAAATTCCTGACGGTGTTTACTGTGCAGCAGAGATTCAGGATGGTGCTTACTGTGTAGCAGAGTTTCAGGATGGTATTTACTGTGCAGCAGAGATTCAGGATGGTGTTTACGGTGCAACAGAGATTCAGTATGGTGTTAATTGATTTAATCAACGATTCAGGAAAACACAGTGATCCAGGTTTAGAAGCTGCCTGACTTCAGGTTATATTAATATCTTGAAGTAATGATACTTCGTTGCTTGAAACCATTTAAACATCCGAATTCCACTGACTCTGTCAACACGCTGGATGAAAGAATAAATTGGAGTGAAATCAGTTAGAGAAACACATGATTTTCTATCGGCCTCACAACGTTTTACATTTTACTTACTTATTTAATTTTTGTTTGAGGAGGGCCTCAGTTATCGAGGGGGTCAGCACGCCATCGCCCTGCAATGGGCTTCCAACCGATGCGGTCGCTGTGAGTTCAAGTCCAGCTCAGGCTGGCTTCCTCTTTTTGCCGTCCATGAGGAGGTCTTCTGGCAACCTGCGGGTAGTCGTGGGTTTCCCCCAGTACACCAAATAAATAAATAAATAATGTTACGACCCAAAACTGTCTGTATTATAAAGAGATGGCTTGTTCGAAATACACGACAGTTTAGCCGCACAATAAAGTAACCAAAACCAGCAGATTTTTTTTTTAACAATTTATTACATTTAACAGGAACAGATAACAAGACTTTTACAAGAGCTAAAATACTTAAGTTTAACAAGAAATGATAGCAATATCTATACAAATACTAAAGTACTTACACAATGCTGAAAAATGCACAGAGGCAATATTTACAAGAGCGAAAGTCCACAGTATAACTGAGTGTATGACGACATATACACAAAATTCCACAGACAGGGTCCGTGTACTAATAAGCACTGTGTACACAAGAGCACAAATTAAGCCTTTGAAGCCTTTGTTGCTAACTAGATAGCGTTTTAGATCTCTTGAAATGACACCTGAAAGGTTTGATTCAATTGTTGTGTAACAGTAATCACCGAATGACTGGATGATTGGGTTTGACGTCACATTGTAATGCAAGTATGAAAGAAAGATTCAAAGGTTGAAAGCAATCACTGCGAGGTGTTACTTAAAAATCAGGTTGCCTTACACCTGTCAAGGCACGGGATACCACGGATTGCAAATAGTTCTCTGCTGATTTATTTTCATTTATTTTTGTCGATTGTTGAGAAACCTTGCTATAATGACTGAAAAGAGAAACGATCATAAAAGCTGCGGGACCAAGTGTTCTCTGTAATCCCACATGGAACACTGGGGTTAGAGCTGATTTCCTAGCTGGCACCATCTTTTAAGTGCCAATATTGAGAAATGCCTTCTATTTCTTCTCAACGATCAACGGTACAAAGATGCAGTTTGGACCAAATACACGCTAAAAAGCTCATCTTATCCCAACACATTATCCAGACTAAATCTTTCATTTTTCCCCTCAGCTGAAATAGACTAAATCCAGTTAAAGAGACACGTGTTTTATAATAGCATGCTCAGTTACAAGATAAACATTGTAATCATTATATTAGCATGCTCAGTTACAAGGTGAACATTGTAATCATTATATTAGCACGCTCAGTTACAAGGTAAACATTGTAATCATTATAATAGAAAGCTCAGTTACAAGATGAAAATTGTAATCATAATAGAATATTCAGTTACAAGATAAACATTGTAATCATTATAATAGCATGTTCAGTTACAAGGTGAACATTGTAATCATTATAAAAACATGCCCAGTTACAAGATGAACATTGTAATAGTTAAAATAGCATGTTCAGTTACTAGATTAACATTGTAATAATTTAATAGCGTGTTCAGTTACAAAATGAACATTGAAATCATTATAATAGAATGTTCAGTGGCAAGATGACCATTGTAATCATTATAATAGCATATTCAGTTACAAGATGAACATTATAATAACCTAATACCGTGTTTATTTACAAAATGAACATTAAAATTATTAAAATAGCACGTTCATTGACAAAATGATCATTAAAATTATTATAATAGCATGCTCAGTTACAAGGTGAACATTGTAAAAGTTAAAATAGCAAGTTCAGTTACGAAGTGAACATTATAATCATTATAATAGCATGCTCAGTTGCAAGATAAACATTGTAATCATTATAATATCATTTTCAGTTACAAGATGAAAATTGTAATCGACATAATAGCATGTTCAGTTACATGATGAACATTGTAATCATTGTAATAGCATGTTCAGTTACAAAGTAAACATTGTAATCATTATAATAGCGTCAACGGTTACAAAATCATCATTGTAATCAATATAATAGCATGCTCAGTTACAAAATGAATATTGAAATCATTATATTAGCATATTTCATTACAAGATGAACATTGTAATCATTATTATAGCATATGTAGTTACAAGATGAACATTGAAATCATTATAATAGCATGTTCAGTTACAAGGTGGACATTGTAATCAGTATAAAAGCATGCTCAGTTGCAAAATGGACATTGTAATCATTACATTAGCATATTCAGTTACAAGATGAATATTGTAATCATTATAATAACATCATCAGTTACAAAATGAACATTGTATTCATTATATTAGCACGTTCAATTACAAGATGAACATTGTAATCATTATAATATCATGCGCAGTTGCAAGATGAAGATTGGAATCGACATAATAGCATTTTCAGTTACAAGATTAACATTGTAATCATTGTAATAGCATGTTCAGTTACAAAGTGAACATTGTAATCCTTATAATTGCATGTTCAATTACAAGATGAACATTGTAATCATTATAAAAACATCATCAGTTGCAAGGTGAACATTGTAATCAGTATACAAGCATTCTCAGTTGCAAAATGGACATTGTAATCATTACAATAGCATATTTAGTTACAAGATGAACATTGTAATCATTATAATAATGTGCTCAGTTACAAGGTGAACATTGTAATCATTACAATAGCGTGCTCAGTTACAAGATGAACATTGTAATCATTATAATAGCATGTTCAGTTACAGGATGAACATTGTAATCATTTAATAGCGTGTTCAGTTACAAAATGAACATTGAAATCATTAGAATAAAATGTTTAGTGCCAAGATGAACATTGCAATCATTATAATAGTATATTCAGTTACAAGATGAACATTATAATAACCTAATACCGTGTTCAGTTACAAAATGAACATTAAAATTATTATAATAGCACGTTCAGTGACAAGGTGAACATTTAAATCATTATATTAGCATGCTCAGTTACAAGGTGAACATTGTAATCATTATAATAGCGTCAACGGTTACAAAATCATTATTGTAATCAATATAATATCATGCTCAGTTACAAAATGAATATTGCAATCATTATATTAGCATATTTCATTACAAGATGAACATTGTAATCATTATTATAGCATATGTAGTTACAAGATGAACATTGTAATCAGTAAAAAAGCATGTTCAGTTGCAAAATGAACATTGTAATCATTATATTAGCATGTTCAGTTACAAGATAAACATTGTAATCATAATAACAGCATGGTCAGTTACAAGATGAACATTGTAATCATTGTAATAGCATGCTCAGTTACAAGATGAACATTGTAATCATTATAATAGCATATTTGGTTACAGGATGAACATTGCAATAACCTAATACCGTGTTCAGTTACAAAATGAACATTAAAACTATTATAATATCACTTTCATTGACATGGTGAACATTGTAATCATTATAATATCATGTTCAGTTACAAGGTGATTTTTGTAATTACTATAATAGCATGGTCAGTTACAAGACACCCTTTGTAATTATTATAATAGCATCTGCAGTTACAAGATAAACATTGTAATCATTATTTTAGCACGTTTAGTTAAAACGTGAGGATTGTAATCGATATAATAGCATGTTCTGCTACAAGATAAATATTGTAATTATTGTAATGGCATTTTCATTTACAAGGTGAACGTTGTAATCATTATAATAACATGTTCACTTACAAGATGAACATTGTAATCATTATATTAGGACGTTCAGTTACAAGATGAACATTGTAATCATTATAATAGCATGTTCAGTTACAAAATGAACATTGTAATTATTATAATATCATGCTTAGTTACAAGATGAACATTGTTTTTAGTATAATAGCATGTTCAGTTACAACATAAACATTGTAATCATTATAATAGCATGCTCAATTACAAGATGAACATTGTAATCAGTACAATAGCATGCTCAGTTACAAATTTAACAATGTAATCATTATACTAGTATGCTCAGTTACAAGATGAACATTGTAATCATTATAATATCATGCGCAGTTGCAAGATGAAGATTGGAATCGACATAATAGCATTTTCAGTTACAAGATTAACATCTTAATCATTGTAATAGCATGTTCAGTTACAAAGTGAACATTGTAATCCTTATAATTGCATGTTCAATTACAAGATGAACATTGTAATCATTATAAAAACATCATCAGTTGCAAGGTGAACATTGTAATCAGTATACAAGCATGCTCAGTTGCAAAATGGACATTGTAATTATTACAATAGCATATTTAGTTACAAGATGAACATTGTAATCATTATAATAATGTGCTCAGTTACAAGGTGAACATTGTAATCATTACAATAGCGTGCTCAGTTACAAGATGAACATTGTAATCATTATAATAGCATGTTCAGTTACAGGATGAACATTGTAATCATTTAATAGCGTGTTCAGTTACAAAATGAACATTGAAATCATTATAATAGAATGTTCAGTGCCAAGATGAACATTGCAATCATTATAATAGCATATTCAGTTACAAGATGAACATTATAATAACCTAATACCGTGTTCAGTTACAAAATGAACATTAAAATTATTATAATAGCACGTTCAGTGACAAGGTGAACATTTAAATCATTATATTAGCATGCTCAGTTACAAGGTGAACATTGTAATCATTATAATAGCGTCAACGGTTACAAAATCATTATTGTAATCAATATAATATCATGCTCAGTTACAAAATGAATATTGCAATCATTATATTAGCATATTTCATTACAAGATGAACATTGTAATCATTATTATAGCATATGTAGTTACAAGATGAACATTGTAATCAGTAAAAAAGCATGTTCAGTTGCAAAATGAACATTGTAATCATTATATTAGCATGTTCAGTTACAAGATAAACATTGTAATCATAATAACAGCATGGTCAGTTACAAGATGAACATTGTAATCATTGTAATAGCATGCTCAGTTACAAGATGAACATTGTAATCATTATAATAGCATATTCGGTTACAGGATGAACATTGCAATAACCTAATACCGTGTTCAGTTACAAAATGAACATTAAAACTATTATAATATCACTTTCAGTGACATGGTGAACATTGTAATCATTATAATAGCATGTTCAGTTACAAGGTGATTTTTGTAATTACTATAATAGCATGGTCAGTTACAAGACACCCTTTGTAATTATTATAATAGCATCTTCAGTTACAAGATAAACATTGTAATCATTATTTTAGCACGTTTAGTTAAAACGTGAGGATTGTAATCGATATAATAGCATGTTCTGCTACAAGATAAATATTGTAATTATTGTAATGGCATTTTCATTTACAAGGTGAACATGGTAATCATTATAATAACATGTTCACTTACAAGATGAACATTGTAATCATTATATTAGGACGTTCAGTTACAAGATGAACATTGTAATCATTATAATAGCATGTTCAGTTACAAAATGAACATTGTAATTATTATAATATCATGCTTAGTTACAAGATGAACATTGTTATCAGTATAATAGCATGTTCAGTTACAACATAAACATTGTAATCATTATAATAGCATGCTCAATTACAAGATGAACATTGTAATCAGTATAATAGCATGCTCAGTTACAAATTTAACAATGTAATCATTATACTAGTGTGCTCAGTTACAAGATGAACATTGTAATGATTATAATAACATGTTCAGTTACCAGAGAGAACGACGTTAAAACCCAAGCACTCACTCAGTTACCAGATGAACATTGTAATCATTATATTAGGACGTTCAGTTACAAGATGAACATTGTAATCAATATAATAGCATATTCAGTTACAAAATGAACATTGTAATCATTATACTAGTATGCCCAGTTACAAGATGAACATTGTTATCAGTATAATAGCATGTTCAGTTACAACATGAACATTGTAATCATTATAATAGCATGTTCAGTTACAAGATGAACATTGTAATCAGTATAATAGCATGCTCAGTTACAAAATTAATATTGTAATCATTATACTAGTATGTCCAGTTACAAGATGAACATTGTAATCAGTATAATAGCGTGCTCAGTTACAAGATGAACATTGTAATTATTATAATAGCATGTTCAGTTACCAGATGAACATTGTAAGAATTATTTTTAGAATAAATCGCTTCCAAACTCTGGTATATTCACCTTAGTTTAACTAAACGCCATCATATCGTATTTAAGTTAATTACATGTAATATTGTAATGGGCATGTTCTTAAGTCAAGTGGCCCTTTGTTTAGCCTTTTAAAACGGAAACTACAGGTATGCACATTTAAGAGAACTTATGTTTGTCCTTTTTTAAAACCATTTTCTTCATTCCTCAATGAAAAATACATGCATTGTTTCGCACCCCTATTTGCAGCGTACTGGCAATGGGCCAAATGTGTAGAATACGATATCTGTGAAATTAATCTGACTGCAATAAGATCAGAAAATTCGACCCCAATTCTTTGATGGTTTCTCTACGGTTCTTCTATATCGGGACTAGTCTTGCTGACAATGGTAACTGATGCTCGTCGGCAGGTACACGTACGTTAATGAGATCAATAACTTTGTCTCTTTCTTTCAGGACAAATATGTACCTTATTAAACTAACGGTTTTGACAGATAAATGTAACAGCTCTGTGATCTCATCATGTTAGAAATGAAATAAAAAATGCGATATAGACGTACTTGAGCTCCTAATATGTTTTTTCCAGAGTGCTTACGGTGGACTTCGTTTGGATTCTGTGAGGGTTTTGATAGGTCTGTTATATGTTAATTGTGGATTACTGAAAACTCGCACCACTAATATTATATGTACAAACATGTATGCTTAAAGCCTTCCTTTCACTAGGAAATAAAATAGCCTGAGTAGGAGCCTTGTCAGGTGGGGTTATGTATGGGAGGACTAAGGTTTGCCTGAAGTGAAAGACATAGGTACAGTAAATGGCGCAGAGACATACATGTCTTTACAAATAAATGTTATCTGATCGTCAGTTGCACAGACCGGCCCGGATAGCACAGTTGGTAGAGCGTCCGCTTCGGGACCGGTAGATCCAGGATCAATCCTTGGTCGAGTCACACCTAAGACTTTAAAAGAGGAAGTTGTAACTTCCTCGTTTGGCGTTCAGCATGAAGGGGATAGTGCAACGACTGGTTGACCCGTTTCAGTATAATGGCTCGGGCGGGGCGGCTTACTTGCCTTCGGTAAGTCGTCTCAGTGATGCAGCACTAAATAAAAGAGCGGTGAAAATCCGTCCTGCAACAAGGAGGCACATTACACGTGCATGCACCCTAATGATTCCTTCGTCGTCATATGACTGAAAAATTGTTGAGTACGACGTTAAACCCCAAGCACTCACTCACTCACTCAGTTGCACAGCGACATACATGTCTATACAGAAAAATGCTATCTGATCGCAGTCAGTGTAAAATTCCTGACGGTGTTTACTGTGCAGCAGAGATTCAGGATGGTGCTTACTGTGTAGCAGAGTTTCAGGATGGTATTTACTGTGCAGCAGAGATTCAGGATGGTGTTTACGGTGCAACAGAGATTCAGTATGGTGTTAATTGATTTAATCAACGATTCAGGAAAACACAGTGATCCAGGTTTAGAAGCTGCCTGACTTCAGGTTATATTAATATCTTGAAGTAATGATACTTCGTTGCTTGAAACCATTTAAACATCCGAATTCCACTGACTCTGTCAACACGCTGGATGAAAGAATAAATTGGAGTGAAATCAGTTAGAGAAACACATGATTTTCTATCGGCCTCACAACGTTTTACATTTTACTTACTTATTTAATTTTTGTTTGAGGAGGGCCTCAGTTATCGAGGGGGTCAGCACGCCATCGCCCTGCAATGGGCTTCCAACCGATGCGGTCGCTGTGAGTTCAAGTCCAGCTCAGGCTGGCTTCCTCTTTTTGCCGTCCATGAGGAGGTCTTCTGGCAACCTGCGGGTAGTCGTGGGTTTCCCCCAGTACACCAAATAAATAAATAAATAATGTTACGACCCAAAACTGTCTGTATTATAAAGAGATGGCTTGTTCGAAATACACGACAGTTTAGCCGCACAAAAAAGTAACCAAAACCAGCAGATTTTTTTTTTAACAATTTATTACATTTAACAGGAACAGATAACAAGACTTTTACAAGAGCTAAAATACTTAAGTTTAACAAGAAATGATAGCAATATCTATACAAATACTAAAGTACTTACACAATGCTGAAAAATGCACAGAGGCAATATTTACAAGAGCGAAAGTCCACAGTATAACTGAGTGTATGACGACATATACACAAAATTCCACAGACAGGGTCCGTGTACTAATAAGCACTGTGTACACAAGAGCACAAATTAAGCCTTTGAAGCCTTTGTTGCTAACTAGATAGCGTTTTAGATCTCTTGAAATGACACCTGAAAGGTTTGATTCAATTGTTGTGTAACAGTAATCACCGAATGACTGGATGATTGGGTTTGACGTCACATTGTAATGCAAGTATGAAAGAAAGATTCAAAGGTTGAAAGCAATCACTGCGAGGTGTTACTTAAAAATCAGGTTGCCTTACACCTGTCAAGGCACGGGATACCACGGATTGCAAATAGTTCTCTGCTGATTTATTTTCATTTATTTTTGTCGATTGTTGAGAAACCTTGCTATAATGACTGAAAAGAGAAACGATCATAAAAGCTGCGGGACCAAGTGTTCTCTGTAATCCCACATGGAACACTGGGGTTAGAGCTGATTTCCTAGCTGGCACCATCTTTTAAGTGCCAATATTGAGAAATGCCTTCTATTTCTTCTCAACGATCAACGGTACAAAGATGCAGTTTGGACCAAATACACGCTAAAAAGCTCATCTTATCCCCACACATTATCCAGACTAAATCTTTCATTTTTCCCCTCAGCTGAAATAGACTAAATCCAGTTAAAGAGACACGTGTTTTATAATAGCATGCTCAGTTACAAGATAAACATTGTAATCATTATATTAGCATGCTCAGTTACAAGGTGAACATTGTAATCATTATATTAGCACGCTCAGTTACAAGGTAAACATTGTAATCATTATAATAGAAAGCTCAGTTACAAGATGAAAATTGTAATCATAATAGAATATTCAGTTACAAGATAAACATTGTAATCATTATAATAGCATGTTCAGTTACAAGGTGAACATTGTAATCATTATAAAAACATGCCCAGTTACAAGATGAACATTGTAATAGTTAAAATAGCATGTTCAGTTACTAGATTAACATTGTATTAATTTAATAGCGTGTTCAGTTACAAAATGAACATTGAAATCATTATAATAGAATGTTCAGTGCCAAGATGAACATTGTAATCATTATAATAGCATATTCAGTTACAAGATGAACATTATAATAACCTAATACCGTGTTCATTTACAAAATGAACATTAAAATTATTAAAATAGCACGTTTAGTGACAAAATGATCATTAAAATTATTATAATAGCATGCTCAGTTACAAGGTGAACATTGTAAAAGTTAAAATAGCAAGTTCAGTTACGAAATGAACATTATAATCATTATAATAGCTTGCTCAGTTGCAAGATAAACATTGTAATCATTATAATATCATTTTCAGTTACAAGATGAAAATTGTAATCGACATAATAGCATGTTCAGTTACATGATGAACATTGTAATCATTGTAATAGCATGTTCAGTTACAAAGTAAACATTGTAATCATTATCATAGCGTCAACGGTTACAAAATCATCATTGTAATCAATATAATAGCATGCTCAGTTACAAAATGAATATTGCAATCATTATATTAGCATATTTCATTACAAGATGAACATTGTAATCATTATTATAGCATATGTAGTTACAAGATGAACATTGAAATCATTATAATAGCATGTTCAGTTACAAGGTGGACATTGTAATCAGTATAAAAGCATGCTCAGTTGCAAAATGGACATTGTAATCATTACATTAGCATATTCAGTTACAAGATGAATATTGTAATCATTATAATAACATCATCAGTTACAAAATGAACATTGTATTCATTATATTAGCACGTTCAATTACAAGATGAACATTGTAATCATTATAATATCATGCGCAGTTGCAAGATGAAGATTGGAATCGACATAATAGCATTTTCAGTTACAAGATTAACATTGTAATCATTGTAATAGCATGTCCAGTTACAAAGTGAACATTGTAATCCTTATAATTACATGTTCAGTTACAAGATGAACATTGTAATCATTATAAAAACATCATCAGTTGCAAGGTGAACATTGTAATCATTATAAAAACATGCTCAGTTACAAGATGAACATTGAAATCATTATAATAGCACGTTCAGTTACAAAGTGGACATTGTAATCAGTATAAAAGCATGCTCAGTTGCAAAATGGACATTATAATCATTACATAAGCATATTCAGTTACAAGATGAATATTTTAATCATTATAATAACATCATCAGTTACAAAATGAACATTGTATTCATTATATTAGCACGTTCAATCACAAGATGAACATTGTAATCATTATAAAAGCATGTTCAGTTACAAGGTGAACATTGTAATCATTATAAAAACATGTTCAGTTACAAGATGAACATTGAAATCAATATAATAGCATGTTCAGTTACAAGGTGGACATTGTAATCAGTATAAAAGCATGCTCAGTTGCAAAATGGACATTGTAATCATTACATTAGCATATTCAGTTACAAGATGAATATTGTAATCATTATAATAACATCATCAGTTACAAAATGAACATTGTATTCATTATATTAGCACGTTCAATTACAAGATGATCATTGTAATCATTATAATATCATGCTCAGTTGCAAGATGAACATTGTAATCGACATAATAGCATGTTCAGTTACAAGATGAACATTGTAATCATTGTAATAGCATGTTCAGTTACAAAGTGAACATTGTAATCCTTATAATTGCATGTTCAATTACAAGATGAACATTGTAATCATCATAAAAACATCATCAGTTGCAAGGTGAACATTGTAATCAGTATACAAGCATGCTCAGTTGCAAAATGGACATTGTAATCATTACAATAGGATATTTAGTTACAAGATGAACATTGTAATCATTATAATAATGTGCTCAGTTACAAGGTGAACATTGTAATCATTACAATAGCGTGCTCAGTTACAAGATGAACATTGTAATCATTATAATAGCATGTTTAGTTACAGGATGAACATTGTAATAATTTAATAGCGTGTTCAGTTACAAAATGAACATTGAAATCATTATAATAGAATGTTCAGTGCCAAGATGAACATTGCAATCATTATAATAGCATATTCAGTTACAAGATGAACATTATAATAACCTAATACCGTGTTCAGTTACAAAATGAACATTAAAATTATTATAATAGCACGTTCAGTGACAAGGTCAACATTTAAAATAATTATATTGGCATGCTCAGTTACAAGGTGAACATTGTAATCATTATAATAGCGTCAACGGTTACAAAATCATTATTGTAATTAATATAATATCATGCTCAGTTACAAAATGAATATTGCAATCATTATATTAGCATATTTTATTACAAGATGAACATTGTATTCATTATTATAGCATATAAAGTTACAAGATGAACATTGTAATCAGTAAAAAAGCATGTTCAGTTGCAAAATGAATATTGTAATCATTATATTAGCCTGTTCAGTTACAAGATAAGCATTGTAATCATAACAACAGCATGGTCAGTTACAAGATGAACATTGTAATCATTGTAAAAGCATGCTCAGTTACAAGATGAACATTGTAATCATTATAATAGTATTTTTGGTTACAGGATGAACATTGCAATAACCTAATACCGTGTTCAGTTACAAAATGAACATTAAAACTATTATAATATCACTTTCAGTGACATGGTGAACATTGTAATCATTATAATAGCATGTTCAGTTACAAGGTGATTTTGTAATTACTATAATAGCATGTTCAGTTACAAGGTGAACATTGTAATCATTATAAAAACATGCTCAGTTACAAGATGAACATTGTAATCATTATATTAGCATGTTCAGTTACAAGGTGGACATTGTAATCAGTATAAAAGCATGCTCAGTTGCAAAATGGGACATTGTAATCATTACATAGCATATTCAGTTACAAGATGAATTCTGTAATAATTATAATAACATCATCAGTTACAAAATGAACATTGTATACATTGTATTAGCACGTTCAATTACAAAGTAAACATTGTAATCATTATAAGAGCGTCAACGATTACAAAATCATCATTGTAATCAATATAATGGCATGCTCAGTTACAAAATAAATATTTCAATCATGATATTAGCATATTTCATTACAAGATGAACATTGTAATCAGTATTATAGCATATGTAGTTACAAGATGAACATTGTAATCATTATAAAACATCATCAGTTTCAAGTGAACATTGTAATCAGTATTAAAGCATACTCATTTGCAAAATGGACATTGGTAATCATTACATTAGCATATTCACTTACAAGATGAACATTGTAATCATTATAATAACATCATCAGTTACAAAATGTACATTGTATTCATTATATTAGCACGTTCAATTACAAGAGGAACATTGTAATCATTATAAAAGCATGTTCAGTTACAAGGTCAACATTGTAATCATTATAAAGACATTCTCAGTTACAAGATGAACATGGTAATCATTATAATAGCATGTTCAGTTACAAAGTGAACAATATAATCCTTATAATTGCATGTTCAGTTGCAAGATAAACATTGTAATTATTATAATTGCATGTTCAGTTACAAGATGAACATTGTAAACAGTATAATAGCGTGCTCATTTACAAAATGAACATTGTCATCATTATAATAGCATGTTCAGTTACAAGGTGAACATTGTAATCATTATAAAAACATGCTCATTTACAAGATGAACATTGTAACCATTAAAATAGCATGTTCAGTTACAAGGTGGACTTTGTAATCAGTATAAAAGCATGCTCAGTTGCAAAATGGACATTGTAATCATTACATTAGCATATTCAGTTACAAGATGAATATTGTAATCATTATAATAACATCATCAGTTACAAAATGAACATTGTATTCATCATATTAGCACGTTCAATTACAAGATGAACATTGTAATCATTATAATATAATGCTCAGTTGCAAGATGAAGATTGTAATCGACATAATAGCATGTTCAGTTACAAGATGAACATTGTAATCATTGTAATAGCATGTTCAGTTACAAAGTGAACAATGTAATCTTTATAATTGCATGTTCAGTTACAAGATGAACATTGTAATGATTATAAAAACATCATCAGTTGCAAGGTGAACATTGTAATCAGTATACAAGCATGCTCAGTTGCAAAATGGACATTGTAATCATTACAATAGCATATTCAGGTACAAGATGAACATTGTAATCATTATAATAATGTGCTCAGTTACAAGGTGAACATTGTAATCATTACAATAGCGTGCTCAGTTACAAGGTAAACATTGTAATCATTATAATAGCGTCAACGGTTACAAAATCATCATTGTAATCAATATAATAGCATGCTCAGTTATAAAATGAATATTGCAATCATTATATTAGCATATTATCATTACAAGATGAACATTGTAATAATTATTATAGCATATGTAGTTACAAGATGAACATTGTAATTATTATAAAATAATCATCGGTTACAAGGTGAACATTGTAATCAGTATAAAAGCATGCTCAGTTGCAAAATGGACATTGTAATCATTACATTAGCATATTCACTTACAAGATGAATATTGTAATTATTGTAATAACATCATCAGTTACAAAATAAACATTGTATTCATTATATTAGCACGTTCAATTACAAGATGAACATTGTAATCATTATAAAAGGATGTTCAGTTACAAGGTGAACATTGTATCATTATAAAAACATGCTCAGTTACAAGATGAACATTGTAATCATTATAATAGCATGTTCAGTTACAAGGTGGACATTGCATTCAGTATCAAACCATGCTCAGTTGGAAAATGGACATTGTAATCATTACATTAGCATATTTAGTTACAAGATGAATATTGTAATCATTATAATAACATCATCAATTACAAAATGAAGATTGTATTCATTATATTAGCACGTTCAATTACAAGATGAACATTGTAATCATTATAATATCATGCTCAGTTGCAAGATGAAGATTGTAATCGACATAATAGCATGTTCAGTTACAAGATGAACATTGTAATCCTTGTAATAGCATGTTCAGTTACAAAGTGAACATTGTAATCATTATAAAAACATCATCAGTTGCAAGGTGAACATTGTAATCAGTATACAAGCATGCTCAGTTGCAAAATGGACATTGTAATCATTACAATAACATATTCAGTTACAAGATAACCATTGTAATCATTATTATAGCATATGTATTTACAAGATGAACATTGTAATCCTGATAAAAACATCATCAGTTACAAGGTGAACATTGTAATCAGTATAAAAACATGCTCAGTTGCAAAATGGACATTGTAATCATTATAATAATGTGCTCAGTTACAAGGTGAACATTGTCATCATTACAATAGCCTGCCCAGTTACAAGATGAACATTGTAATCATGATAAAAACATCATCAGTTGCAAGGTGAACATTGTAATCAGTATACAAGCATGCTCAGTTGCAAAATGGACATTGTAATCATTACAATAGTATATTTAGTTACAAGATGAACATTGTAATCATTATAATAATGTGCTCAGTTACAAGGTGAACATTGTGATTATTACAATAGCCTGCTCAGTTACAAGATGAACATTGTAATCATTATAATAGCATGTTCAGTTACAGGATGAACATTGTAATAATTTAATAGCGTGTTCAGTAACAAAATGAACATTGAAATCATTATAATAGAATGTTTAGTGCCAAGATGAACATTGCAATCATTATAATAGCATATTCAGTTACAAGATGAACATTATAATAACCTAATACCGTGTTCAGTTACAAAATGAACATTAAAATTATTATAATAGCACGTTCAGTGACAAGGTGAACATTTAAATCATTATATTAGCATGCTCAGTTACAAGGTGAACATTGTAATCATTATAATAGCGTCAACGGTTACAAAATCATTATTGTAATCAATATAATATCATGCTCAGTTACAAAATGAATATTGCAATCATTATATTAGCATATTTCATTACAAGATGAACATTGTAGTCATTATTAAAGCATATGTAGTTACAAGATGAACATTGTAATCAATAAAAAAGCATGTTCAGTTGCAAAATGAACATTGTAATCATTATATTAGCATGTTCAGTTACAAGAGAAACATTGTAATCATAATAACAGCATGGTCAGTTACAAGATGAACATTGTAATCATTGTTATAGCATGCTCAGTTACAAGATGAACTTTGTAATCATTATAATAGCATATTCGGTTACAGGATGAACATTGCAATAACCTAATACCGTGTTCAGTTACAAAATGAACATTAAAACTATTATAATATCACTTTCATTGACATGGTGAACATTGTAATCATTATAATAGCATGTTCAGTTACAAGGTGATTTTTGTAATTACTATAATAGCACGTTCAGTTAGAAGACACCCTTTGTAATTATTATAATAGCATCTTCAGTTACAAGATAAACATTGTAATCATTATTTTAGCACGTTTAGTTAAAACGTGAGGATTGTAATCGATATAATAGCATGTTCTGCTACAAGATAAATATTGTAATTATTGTAATGGCATTTTCATTTACAAGGTGAACATTGTAATCATTATAATACATGTTCACTTACAAGATGAACATTGTAATCATTATATTAGGACGTTCAGTTACAAGATGAACATTGTAATCATTATAATAGCATGTTCAGTTACAAAATGAACATTGTAATTATTATAATATCATGCTTAGTTACAAGATGAACATTGTTTTCAGTATAATAGCATGTTCAGTTACAACATAAACATTGTAATCATTATAATAGCATGCTCAATTACAAGATGATCATTGTAATCAGTACAATAGCATGCTCAGTTAGAAATTTAACAATGTAATCATTATACTAGTATGCTCAGTTACAAGATGATCATTGTAATCATTATAATATCATGCGCAGTTTGCAAGATGAAGATTGGAATCGACATAATAGCATTTTTAGTTACAAGATTAACATTGTAATCATTGTAATAGCATGTTCAGTTACAAAGTGAACATTGTAATCCTTATAATTGCATGTTCAATTACAAGATGAACATTGTAATCATTATAAAAACATCATCAGTTGCAAGGTGAACATTGTAATCAGTATACAAGCATGCTCAGTTGCAAAATGGACATTGTAATCATTACAATAGCATATTTAGTTACAAGATGAACATTGTAATCATTATAATAATGTGCTCAGTTACAAGGTGAACATTGTAATCATTACAATAGCGTGCTCAGTTACAAGATGAACATTGTAATCATTATAATAGCATGTTTCAGTTACAGGATGAACATTGTAATAATTTAATAGCGTGTTCAGTTACAAAATGAACATTGAAATCATTATAATAGAATGTTCAGTGCCAAGATGAACATTGCAATCATTATAATAGCATATTCAGTTACAAGATGAACATTATAACATCCTAATACCGTGTTCAGTTACAAAATGAACATTGAAACCATTATAAGAGAATGTTCAGTGCCAAGATAAACATTGCAATCATTATAATAGCATATTCAGTTACAAGATGAACATTATAATAACCTAATACTGTGTTCAGTTACAAAATGAACATTAAAATTGTTATAATAGCACGTTCACTGACAAGGTGAACATTTAAATCATTATAATAGCATGCTCAGTTACAAGGTGAACATTGTAATCATTATAATAGCGTCAACTGTTACAAAATCATCATTGTAATCAATATAATAGCATGCCTAGTTACAAAATGAATATTACAATCATTATATTAGCATATTTCATTACAAGATGAACATTGTAATCATTATTATAGCATATGTAGTTATAAGATGAGCATTGTAATCAGTATAAAAGCATGTTCAGTTGCAAAATGAACATTGTAATCATTATTTTAGCATGTTCAGTTACAAGATGAACATTGTAATCATAATAACAGCATGGTCAGTTACAAGATGAACACTGTAATCATTGTAATAGCATGCTCAGTTACAAGATGAACATTGTAATCATTATAATAGCATATTCGGTTACAGGATGAACATTGCAATAACCTAATACCGTGTTCAGTACAAAATGAACATTAAAACTATTATAATATCACTTTTAGTGACAATGGTGAACATTGTAATCATTATAATAGCATGTTCAGTTACAAGGTGATTATTGTAATTACTATAATAGCACGTTCAGTTACAAGACACCCTTTGTAATTATTATAATAGCATCTTCAGTTACAAGATAAACATTGTAATCATTATATTAGCACGTTTAGTTGAAACGTGAGGATTGTAATTGATATAATAGCATGTTCAGTTACAAGATAAATATTTTAGTTATTGTAATGGGCATGTTCATTTACAAGGTGAACATTGTAATCATTATAATAACATGTTTACTTACAAGATGATCATTG
>NW_027018249.1:0-52192 GCF_032854445.1 Liolophura sinensis | reverse complement strand
AATAATAAGAAAAAACAGAACGATAACAATAGGGATCCCGTTCCGGAAGAACGGGATCCCTAATAATAACTAGAATGGATCTGCGAATAGCAGATCCTAGGCCGGGATCCCGGATCGGATCGATGACGTTTTCCCCTTCATGTTCTGTGTTCGAAGGACACATGTTCCACATATACGGCTTTCAAAGTTACCTTGCGACCTTACACCGTTTGTCACTGAGGCAGTCGGCCGGTCATTTCCATTCCCTCGAATAGATCGGCAACCTTGATGATACTACGCCATGCCCAGCGAAAAACGGTCGTTCTTTGGCAGACTTAGCCGGCTAGTTGTAAGAAATAACGCAAAAACACGACCAGTGTAACAGCAAGTTTGTACATTCACATCTCAATCCACGACCTACAATGCACAGACTCACTGCTCCACTGATAGCTCGGCCATCGTTAGAAACTCAGCACTTGGAGCACGGCACATGTCCATATCTGTCAGTCACCCTGGCCTGTTTAACGTATAGTAAAGAGGACGAGGTCTGCGCAAAACAAAGCTAACTTTTACAGGTCCACGTCGATTGCTGTTGTAGTTAGATCTCTACGCCATCTAATAGAATACTGGAGTTAGATGGGAACTGGAATCAATGTCATCCTACAACCGTTTGGGGAGATCACGGACAGTGTAGCCAAAAGCATCAGGTCAAATACTACAAACCCAGTCCAATCCCCATCTAACTCAATGTTAAAGCATTAGGCTTCCCATCTTTTTCTAAACAAAAAACGGTGTTGTCATTTAAACGCTTGTAGCGAAAAAACTATTAATCGGAGCTGAAATCTGTTAACAAATGCTCGAAAGAGCATGTTTTGTTCTTCAATTTCGTGCAGGTTGCAGATTTCTAGCTGCCACAGATCTCGAGTTACAGGTCATTGAACTTACGTAACTTTTTTGACTTTTTTTGCTTATATCTCAAAAAGTTTTGCAGATACCAAAAAAATACAAGCAGATTCAGAATTAGCAGCTCAAGATACATCAGAATAAGTTCAGAACAATTGAACTTTGAGAACTTTTTGTGACGTCACAAATTCGACCAATAGCGAGCTTCCAGAATTTTAACCAGAAGTGAACCATTTTCGCAAACTTTAAAGAACTTGTGACCTACTAGCTGCATGTCAAATTTGAAACGATCGGTTCAGTGGTTCTGGAGAAGAAGATTTTTAAAGATTTTAAACAAAAATCCAATATGGCGTCCGAACCACGTGACTTAAGAAAAAAACAAAAAATATACCCCTGAAAATCACCGCCAGATTGTGTGTACAAAATTTGAGACCTCTATGTTGAATGGTGTTTGAGTTCTGCTGCTAACAAAGTCGGTGAAAAAAAAATAATAATAATAATAAGAAGAACTAGAATGGATCTGCGAATAGCAGATCCTAGGCCGGGATCCCCGGATCGGATCGATGAAGTTTTCATCTTCATGTTCTGTGTTCAAAGGACACATGTTCCACATACACGGCTTTCAAAGTTACCTTGCGACCTTACACCGTTTGTCACTGAGGCAGTGGGCCGGTCATTTCCATTCCTCGAATAGATCGGCGACTTTGATGATGCTACGCTATGCCCAGTGAAAAACGGTCGTTCTTTGGCAGACTTAGCCCGCTTTTTCTAAGAAATAACACAAAAAAGACCATTGTAACAGCAAGTTTGTACATTCACATCTCAATTCACGATCTGCCATGCACAGACTCACTGCTCCACTGATAGCTCGGCCATGGTTAGAATGTCAGCACTTGGACCAGTTCACATGTCCATATCTGTCAATCACCCTGGCCTGTTTAACGTATAGTAAAGAGGACGAGGTCTGCGCAAAACAAAGCTAACTTTTACAGGTCCACGTCGTTTGCTGTTGTAGTTAGATCTCTACGCCATCTAATAGAGTACTGGAGTTAGGTGGCAACTGGAATCAATGTCATCCTACAACCGTTTCGGGAGATCACGGACAGTGTAAGCGAAAGCATCAGGTCAAATACTACAAATCCAGTCCAGTCCCCATCTAACTCCATGTTAAAGCAATAGGATTCCCATCTTTTTCTAAACAAAAACGGTGTTGTTTTTTAAACGCTTCTAGCGAAAAACTATTGATCGGAGCTCAAATCCGTTGACGAATGATCGAAAGAGCGTGTCTTGGGCTACAATTTCATGCAGGTTGCACATATCTAGCTGCCATAGTTCTCGATTAAAAGGCAATTGAAATTACGTAATTTTTTGAGTTTTTTGCTCATATCTCAAAAAGTTACACAGATATGCAAAAAATACAAGCAGATTCGGAATCAGCAGCTCAAGATACATCAGAATACGTTCAGAACATTGAACTTTGAGAACTTTTTGTGACGTCACAAATTCGACCAATAGCGAACTTCCAGAATTTTGACCGGAAGTAAACTATTTTCGCAAACTTTAAAGAACTCGTAACCTACTAGCTGGATGTCAAATTTAAAAACGATCGGTTCAGTGGTTCTGGAGAAGAAGATTTTTAAAGATTTTACACAAAATCCAATTCAGTTCGGGAGAACGGGATCCCTAACTAGAATGGATCTGCGAATAGCAGATCCTAGGCCGGGATCCCGGATCGGATCGATGACGTTTTCATCTTCACGTTCTGTGTTCGAAGGACACATGTTCCACATACACGGCTTTCAAAGAGTCCATGCAACCTTACACCGTTTGTCATTGAGGTAGTCGGCCGGTCATTTGCATTCCCTTGAATAGATCGGCGACCTTAATGATGCTACGCTATGCCCAGTGAAAAACAGTCGTCCCTTGGCAGGCTTAACCCGCTATTAGTAAGAAATAATGCAAAAACACGACCAGTGTAACGGCAAGTTTGTACATTCACATCTCAATCCACGACCTGCCATGCACAGACTCACAGCTCCACTGATAGCTCGGCCATCGTTAGAAAGTCACCACTTATACCAGGGCACATGTCCATATCTGTCAATCACCCTGGCCTGTTTAACGTATAGTAAAGATAACGAGGTCTGCGCAAAACAAAGCTAACTTTTACAGGTCCATGTTCTTTGCTGCTGTAGTTAGATGTCTACGCCATCTAATAAAGTACTGGAGTTAGATGGGAACTGGAATCAATGTCATCCTACAACCATTTCTGGAGATCACGGACAGTGTAGCCGAAAGCATCAGGTCAAATACTACAAACCCAGTTCAGTCCCCATCTAACTCCATGTTAAAGCAATAGGATTAGCACCTTTTTCTAAACAAAAAACGGTGTTGTCATGTAAACGCTTGTAGCGAAAAAACTATTGATCGGAGCTCAAATCCGTTGACGAATTCTCGAAAGAGCATGTCTTGGGCTACAATTTCGTGCAGGTTGCACATTTCTAGCTGCCACAGATCTCGAGTTACAGGTCATTCAATTTACGTAACTTTTTTCAGTTTTTTACTAATATCTCAAAAAGTTACACAGATAGGCAAAATATACAAGCAGATTCAGAATGAGCAGCTCAAGACACACCAGAATACGTTGAGAACAATTGAACTTTGAGAACTTTTTGTGACGTCACAAATTCGACCAATGGCGAACTTCCAGAATTTTGACCGGAAGTGAACCAATTTTGCAAACTTTAAAGAACTCTTAACTTACTAGCTGCATGTTGAATTTGAAAACGATCGGTTCAGTGGTTCTGGGGAAGAAGATTTTTAAATGTTTTTCACAAAATCCAATATGGCGGCCGAACCACGTGACATAGCAAAAAAGTGGAGAATTTATCCCGAGATATTCACCGCCAGAATATGTGTGCAAAATTTGAGAACTGTATGTTGAACGGTAAAAAGTTTCCATGCGAACAATGTCGGTGAAAAAAAAAAAAAATAATAATAATGGTAACTAGAATGGATCTGCGAATAGCAGATCCTAGGCCGGGATCCCGGATCGGATCGATGACGTTTTCCCCTTCATGTTCTGTGTTCGAAGGATACATGTCCCACATACTAGGCTTTCAAAGTTTTCATGCGACCTTACACCGTTTGTCACTGAGGCAGTTGGCCCGTCATTTGCAATCCTTCAAAAAAATCGGCGACCTTATTGATGCTACGCTATGCCCAGTGAAAAACGGTCGCTTCTTGGCAGACTTAGCCCGCTATTTGTAAGAAATAAGGCAAAAACACGACCAGTGTAACAGCAAGTTTGTACATTCTCATCTCAATCCACGACCTGCCATGCTCAGACTCACTGCTCCACTGATAGCTCGGCCATCGTTAGAAAGTCAGCACTTGGACCAGCGCATATGTCTTTATATGTCAATCACACTGGCCTGTTTAACGTATAGTAAAGAGGACGAGGTTTGCGAAAAACAAAACTAACTTTTACAGGTCCACGTCGTTTGCTGTTGTAGTTAGATCTCTACGCCATCTAATAGAATACTGGAGTTAGATGGGAACTGAAATCGATGTCATCGTACAACCGTTTCTGGAGATCACGGACAGTGTAGCCGAAAGCATCAGGTCAAATACTACAAACCCAGTCCAGTCCCCATCTAACTCCATGTTAAATCAATAGGATTCCCACCTTTTTCTAAACAAAAAACGGTGTTGTGATTTAAACGCTTGTAGCGAAAAAACCATTGATCGGAGCTCAAATCCATTGACGAATGCTCAAAAGAGCATGTCTTGGGCTACAATTTCGTGCAGGTTGCACGTTCTAGCTGTCATAGTTCTCGAGTTACAGGTCATTGAAATTACGTAACTTTTTTGAGTTTTCTGCATATATCTCAAAAAGTTACACAGATATACAAAAAATACATGCAGATTCAGAATCAGCAGGCCAAGATACATCAGAATACGTTCAGAACAATTGACCTTTGAGAACTTTTTGTGACGTCATAAATTCGACCAATGGCGAACTTCCAGAATTTTGACCGGAAGTGAACCATTTTCGCAAACTTTAAAGAACTCGTAACTTACTAGCTGTATGTCAAATATGAAACCGATCGGTTCAGTGGTTCTTGAGAAGAAGATTTTTAAAAGTTTTACACAAAATCCAATATGGCGTCCGAACCACGTGACATAGCAAAAAAGTGGAGAATTTGTCCCGAGATATTCACCGCCAAAATATGTGTGCAAAATTTGGGACCTGTATGTTGAACGGTAAAAAAGTTTCCATGCGAACAAAGTCGGTGAAAAAAAAATAATAATAATAATAATAAGAACTAGAATGGATCTGCGAATAGCAGATCCTAGGCCGGGATCCCGGATCGGATCAATGAAGTTTTCCCCTTTATGTTCTGTGTTCGAAGGACACATGTTTCACATACACGGCTTTCAAAGTTTCCATGCGACCTTACACCTTTGGCCATTGAGGCAGTCGGCCGGTCATTTGCATTCCCTCGAATAGATTGGCGACCTTAATGATGCTACGCTATGCCCAGTGAAAAACGGTCGTTCCTTGGCAGACTTAGCCCGCTAATTGTAAGAAGTAAGGCAAAAACACGACCAGTGTAACAGCAAGTTTGTACATTCACATCTCAATCCACGACATGCCATGCACAGACTAACTGCTCCACTGATAGCTCGGCCATCGTTAGAAAGTCAGCACTTGGACCAGTTCACATATCCGTATTTGTTAATCACCCTGGATTGTTAACCGTATAGTAAAGAGCACGAGGTCTGCGCAAAACAAAGCTAACTTTTACAGGTCCATGTCGTTTGCTGTTGTAGTTAGATCTCTACGCCATCTAATAGAGTACTGGAGTTAGATGGGAACTGGAATCAATGTCATCCTACAACCGTTTCGGGAGATCACGGACAGTGTAGCCGAAAGCATCAGGTCAAATACTACAAACCCAGTTTTGCCCCCATCTAACTCCATGTTAAAGCAATAGGATTAGCACCTTTTTCTAAACAAAAAACGGTGTTGTCATTTAAACGCTTGTAGCGAAAAAACTATTGATCGGAGCTCAAATCTGTTGACGAATGCTCAAAAGAGCATGTCTTGGGCTACAATTTCGTGCAGGTTGCACATTTCTATCTCTCACAGATCTCGAGTTACAGGTCATTGAAGTTACGTCACTTTTTTGAGTTTTTTGCTAATATCTAAAAAAGTTACACAGATATGCAAAAAATACAACCAGATTCAGAATTAGCAGCTCAAGATACACCAGAATACGTTCAGAACATTTGAACTTTGAGAACTTTTTGTGACGTCATAAATTCGACCAATGGCGAACTTCCAGAATTTTGACCGGAAGTGAACCATTTTCGCAAACTTCAAAGAACTCGTAACTTACTAGCAGCATGTCAAATTTCAAATCGATCGGTTCAGTGGTTCTTGAGAAGAAGATTTTTAAAGATTTTACACAAAATCCAATATGGCGTCCGAACCACGTGACATGGCAAAAAAGTGGAGAATTTTTCCCGAGGTATTCACCGCCAAAATATGTGTGTAAAATTTCAGACCTGTATGTTAAACGGTAAAAAAGTTTCCATGCGAACAAAGTCGGTGAAAAAAAAATAATAATAATAATAATAATAATAATAATAATAAGAAAAAACAGAACGATTACAATAGGGATCCCGTTCGGGAGAACGGGATCCCTAATAATAATAATAATAAGAAAAAACAGAACGATTACAATAGGGATCCCGTTCGGGAGAACGGGATCCCTAACTAGAATGGATCTGCGAATAGCAGATCCTAGGCCGGGATCCCGGATCGGATCGATGACGTTTTCTCCTTCATGATTTGTGTTTGAAGGACAAATGTTCCACATACACGGCTTTCAAAGTTTCCATGCGACCTTACACCGTTTGTCACTGAGGCAGTCGGCCGGTCATTTGCATTCCCTCGAATAGATCGGCGACCTTGATGATTCTACGCTATGCCCAGTGAAAAACAGTCGTTCCTTGGCAGGCTTAGCCCGCTACTAGTAAGAAAAAATGCAAAAACACGACCAGTGTAACTGCAAGTTTGTACATTCACATCTCAATCCACGACCTGCCTTGCACAGACTCACTGCTCCACTGATAGCTCGGCGATCGTTGGAAAGTCAGCACTTGGACCACGGCACATGTCCATATCTGTCAATCACCCTGGCCTGTTTAACGTATAGTAAAGAGGACGAGGTCTGCGCAAAACAAAGCTAACTTTTATAGGTCCACATTGTTTGCTGTTGTAGTTAGATCTCTACGCCATCTAATAGAGTACTGGAGATAGATGGGAACTGGAATCAATCTCATCCTACAACCGTTTCGGGAGATCACGGACAGTGTAGCCGAAAGCATCAGGTCAAATACTACAAACCCAGACCAGTCCTCATCTAACTCCATGTTAAAGCAATGCGATTCCCATCTTTTTCTAAACAAAAAACGGTTTGGGGATTTAAGCGCTTCTAGCGAAAAAACTATTGATCGGAGCTCAAATCTGTTGACGCATGATCGAAAGAGCATGTCTTGGGCTACAATTTCGTGCAGATTGCACGTTTCTAGCTGTCATAGTTCTCGAGTTACAGGTCATTGAAGTTACGTAACTTTTTTGAGTTTTTTGCTCATATCTCAAAAAGTTACACAAATATGCAAAAAATACAAGCAGATTCGGAATCAGCAGCACAAGATACATCAGAATACGTTCAGAACAATTGAACTTTGAGAACTTTTTGTGACGTCATAAATTCGACCAATGGCGAGCTTCTAGAGTTTTGACCGGAAGTACACCATTTTCTCAAACTTTAAAGAACTCGTAACTTACTAGCTGCATGATAAATTTGAAAACGATCGGTTCAGTGGTTCTGGAGAAGAAGATTTTTAAAAGTTTTACACAAAATCCAATATGGCGGCCGAACCACGTGACATAAGAAAAAAAAGAAAAATATACCCCTGGAAAATCTCCGCCAGATTATGTGTACAAAATTTGAGACCTCTATGTTGAACGGTGTTAAAGTTCTGCTGCTAACAAAGTCGGTGAAAAAAAAATAATAATAATAATAAGAAAAAACCGAACAATAACAATAGGGATCCCGTTCGGGAAGAACGGGATCCCTAACTAGAATGGATCTGCGAACAGCAGATCCTAGGCCGGGATCCCGGATCGGATCGATGATGTTTTCCCCTTCATGTTCTGTGTTCGAAGGACACATGTTCCACATACACGGCTTTCAAAGTTTCCATGCGACCTTACACCGTTTGTCAGTGAGGCAGTCGGCCGGTCATTTGTATTCCCCCGAATAGATCAGCGACCCTAATGATGCTACGCTATGCCCAGTGAAAAACGGTCGTTTCTTGGCAGATTTAGCCCGCTATTTGTAAGAAATAAGGCAAAAACACGACCAGTGTAACAGCAAGTTTGTACATTCACATCTCAATCCACGACATGCCATGCACGGACTCACTGCTACACTGATAGCTCGGCCATCCTTAGAAAGTCAGCACTTGGACCAGGGCACATATCCATATCTGTCAATCTCCCTGGCCTGTTTAACGTATAGTAAAGAGGACAAGGTCTGCGCAAAACAAACCCAACTTTTACAGGTCCACGTCGTTTGCTGTTGTAGTTAGATCTCTACGCCATCTAATAGAATACTGGAGTTAGATGGGAACTGGAATAAATGTCATCCTACAACCGTTTCGTAAGATCACGGACAGTGTAGGCGAAAGCATCAGGTTAAATACTATAATCCCAGTCCAGTCCCCATCTAACTCCATGTTAAATCAATGGGATTCCCGTCTTTTTCTAAACAAAAAACGGTGTTGTGATTTAAACGCTTCTAGCGAAAAAAGTATTGATCAGAGCTCAAATCCATTGACAAATGCTCGAAAGAGCATGTCTTGTTCTTCAATTTCGTGCAGGCTGCAGATTTCTAGCTGCCACAGATCTCGAGTTACAGGTCATTGAACTTACGTAACGTTTTTGACTTTTTTGCTTATATCTCAAAAAGTTTTGAAGATACCAAAAAAATACAAGCAGATTCAGAATCAGCAGCTCAAGATACATCAGAATACGTTCAGAACATTTGAACTTTGAGAACTTTTTGTGACGTCACAAATTCGACCAATAGCGAGCTTCCAGAATTTTGACCGGAAGTAAACCATTTTCGCAAACTTTAAAGAACTCGTGACCTACTAGCTGCATGTCAAATTTGAAAACGATCGGTTCAGTGGTTCTGGAGAAGAAGATTTTTAAAAGTTTTACACAAAATCCAATATGGCGGCCGAACCACGTGACTTAAGAAAAAAACAAAAAATATACCCCTGGAAAATCTTCGCCAGATGTTGTGTACAAAATTTTAGGCCTCTATGTTGAACGGTGTTTGAGTTCTGCTGCTAACAAAGTCGGTGAAAAAAAATAATAATAATGATAACTAGAATGGATCTGCGAATAGCAGATCCTAGGCCGGGATCCCGGATCGGATTGATGACGTTTTCCCCAACCAACAATACACGGCTCTTGTAACAGCAAGTTTATGTAAATGTGCCGAATGTGGTAAATCTGTCTTAGGAATTCTTTGAAAACGTGCATGTCCTGTGTTTGTTGACAAAGATCAAAGAGTTTTAGCACACATAGACTACATGTGTAACGCTTTGCACTCAGTGATTTTCAGCTTTACAGCTGTAACGGTTATCTCTCACCAGACCTCCAAATATGGTGAAAAATTGCGCTTTTTGGCTATTTGATGGCAATATGCGGAAAAACTGTACGTCGCCATCAAGAAATATTCCCAAATTCATGATCAGGACGTCAAACTACTTCCGGTAGCATGCTCACAATGTTCGTGTGTTCATCTTAGTCGCAAATGCATTTAAAATGCATCATATAACATGGGGACGTCAAAGTGCCAAACATAGCCAATCGGCCATTCGACAATTTTTCAAGACCTCCAACTCCCACATTTATTATGACAGTTCAACGATTTTCCGCACGCCTACTGCGCCTATATAGCCCTTAGCACTCAGTCATTTTCAGCTCCACAACTACAGCAGTTTTGTGTCACGTGACCTCCAAACACGGGCGAAAATCACACTTTTTCGCACTTTCATAGCAATCGGCGACAAAACCGTGCGTCGAAGAAAAAAAAATACCACACTCGTGATCGGAACATCAAACTACGCCTAGCAGCCTACTTAAAACGTTAAAATTGACAACATTTTCATTGCCGTCCAAATTGGCTAAGCTGGGATCGAACTCTGACATGACTGACAGGCGTCAGTCATGTCAGTTGTAGATACATGTTGCTGTTGTAGATAGATCTCTACGCCTTCTAATAGAGTACTGGAGTTAGATGGGAACTGGAATCAATGTCATCCTACAACCGTTTAGGGAGATCACGGACAGTGTAACCAAAAGCATGAGGTCAAATACTACAAACCCAGTCCATTCCCCATCTAACTCCATGTTAAAGCAATGGGATTCCCATCTTTTTCTAAACAAAAAACGGTGTTGTTTTTTAAACGCTTGTAGCGAGAAAACTATTGATCGGAGCTCAAATCCGTTGACGGATAATCGAAAGAGCGTGTCTTGAACTACAATTTCATGCAGGTTGCACATTTCTAGCTGCCATAGGTCTCGATTAAAACGCCATTGAAATTACGTAATTTTTTTAGTTTTTTGCTCCTATCTCAAAAAGTTACACAGATATGCAAAAAATACAACCAGATTCGGAATCAGCAGCTCGAGATACATCAGAATGCGTTGAGAACATTTGAACTTTAAGAACTTTTTGTGACGTCACAAATTCCACCAATGACGAACTTCCAGAGTTTTAACCAGAAGTAAACCATTTTCGCAAACTTTGAAGAACTCGTGACCTACTAGCTGCATGTCAAATTTCAAAACGATCGGTTCAGTGGTTCTGGAGAAGAAGATTTTTAAAAATTTTACACAAAATCCAATATGGCGGCCGAACCACGTGACATAGCAAAAAAATGGAGAATTTGTCCCGAGATATTCACCGCCAGACTATGTGTGCAAAATTTGAGACCTGTATGTTGAACGGTGAAAAAGTTTCCTTGCTAACAAACTCTGTGAAAAAAAAATAATAATAATAAGAAAAAACAGAACGATTACAATAGGGATCCCGTTCGGGAGAACGGGATCCCTAATAAGAAACTAGAATGGATCTGCAAATAGCAGATCCTAGGCCGGGATCCCGGATCGGATCGATGACGTTTTCCCCTTCATCTTCTGTGTTCGAAGGACACATGTTCCACATACACGGCTTTCAAAGTTTCCATGCGATCTTACACCGTTTGTCACTGAGGCAGTCGGCCGGTCATTTGCAATCCCTCGAATCGATCGGCGACCTTATTGATGCTACGCTATGCCCAGTGAAAAACGGTCGTTTCTTGGCAGACTTAGCCCGCTATTTGTAAGAAATAAGGCAAAAACACGACCAGTGTAACAGCAAGTTTGTACATTCACGTCTCAATCTACGACCTGCCATGCACAGACTCACAGCTCCACTGATAGCTCGGCCACCGTTAGAAAGTCAGTAGTTATACCAGGGCGCATGTCCATATCTGTCAATTACCCTGGCCTGTTTAACGTATAGTAAAGAGGACGAGGTCTGCGCAAAACAAAGCTAACTTTTACAGGTCCACGTCGTTTGCTGTTGAAGTTAGATCTCTACGCCATCTAATAGAGTACTGGAGATAGATGGGAACTGGAATCAATGTCATTCCACAACCGTTTCGGGAGATCACGGACAGTGTGGCCGAAACATCAGGTCAAATACTACAAACCCAGTCCAGTCCCCATCTAACTCCATGTTAAAGCAATGGGATTCCCACCTTTTTCTAAACAAAAAACGGTGTTGTGATTTAAACGCTTGTAGGGAAAAAACTATTGATTGGAGCTCAAATCTGTTGACGAATGCTCGAAAGAGCATGTCTTGGGCTACAATTTCGTGCAGGTTGCACATTTCTAGCTGTCATAGTTCTCGAGTTACAGGTCATTGAATTTACGTCACTTTTTTAACTTTTTTGCTAATATCTCAAAAAGTTACACAGATATGCCAAAAACACAAGCAGATTCAGAATCAGCAGCTCAAGATACACCAGAATACGTTCAGAACAATTGAACTTTGAGAACTTTTTGTGACGTCACAAATTCGACCAATGACGAACTTCCAGAGTTTTGATCGGAAGTAAACCATTTTCGCAAACTTTATAGAACTCGTAATTTACTAGCTGCATGTTGAATTTGAAAACGATCGGTTCAGTGGTTCTGGAGAAGAAGATTTTTAAATATTTTACACAAAATCCAATATGGCGGCCGAAACACGTGACATAGCAAAAAAATGGAGAATTTGTCCCGAGATATTCACCGCCAGATTATGTGTGCAAAATTTGGGACCTGTATGTTGAACGGTGAAAAAGTTTCCTTGCTAACAAACTCTGTGAAAAAAAAATAATAATAATAAGAAACTAGAATGGATCTGCGAATAGCAGATCCTAGGCCGGGATCCCGGATCTGATCGATGACGTTTTCAACTTCATGTTCTGTGTTCGAAGGACACATGTTTCACATACACGACTTTCAATGCTTCCATGCGACCTTACACCGTTTATCAGTTAGTCAGTCGGCCGGTCATTTGCATTCCCTCGAATAGATCGGCGACCTTAATGATGCTACGCTATGCCCAGTGAAAAACGGTCGTTCCTTGGCAGACTTAGCCCGCTAATTGTAAGAAATAAGGCAAAAACACGACCAGTGTAACAGCAAGTTTGTACATTCACATCTCAATCCACGACATGCCATGCACAGACTAACTGCTCCACTGATAGCTCGGCCATCGTTGGAAAGTCAGCACTTGGACCAGTTCACATATCCATATTTGTTAATCACCCTGGATTGTTTAACGTATAGTAAAGAGCACGAGGTCTGCGCAAAACAAAGCTAACTTTTACAGGTCCATGTCGTTTGCTGTTGTAGTTAGATCTCTACGCCTTCTAATAGAGTACTGGAGTTAGATGGGAACTGGAATCAATGTCATCCTACAACCGTTTCGGGAGATCACGGACAGTGTAGCCGAAAGCATCAGGTCAAATACTACAAACCCAGTTTTGTCCCCATCTAACTCCATGTTAAAGCAATAGGATTAGCACCTTTTTCTAAACAAAAAACGGTGTTGTCATTTAAACGCTTGTAGCGAAAAAACTCTTGCTCGGAGCTCAAATCCGTTGACGAATGCTCGAAAGAGCATGTCTTTGGCTACAATTTCGTGCAGGTTGCACATTTCTAACTCCCACAGATCTCGAGTTACAGGTCATTGAAGTTACGTAACTTTTTTGAGTTTTTTGCTAATTTCTCAGAAAGTTACACAGATATGCAAAAAATACAACCAGATTCAGAATCAGCAGCTCAAGATACATCAGAATACGTTGAGAACATTTGAACTTTAAGAACTTTTTGTGACGTCACAAATTCGACCAATGGCGAACTTCCAGAATTTTGACCGGAAGTGAACCATTTTCGCAAACTTTAAAGAACTCGTAACTTACTAGCAGCATGTCAAGTTTGACACTGATCGGTTCAGTGGTTCTGGAGAAGAAGATTTTTAAAGATTTTACACAAAATCCAATATGGCGGACGAACCACGTGACATAACAAAAAAGTGGAGAATTTGTCCCGAGATATTCACCGCCAGAATATGTGTGCAAAATTTCAGACCTGTATGTTAAACGGTAAAAAAGTTTCCATGCGAACAAAGTCGGTGAAAAAAAAATAATAATAATAATAATAATAATAATAATAATAATAAGAAAAAACAGAACGATTACAATAGGGATCCCGTTCGGGAGAACGGGATCCCTAACTAGAATGGATCTGCGAAAAGCAGATCCTAGGCCGGGATCCCGGATCGGATCGATGACGTTTTCCCCTTCATGTTCTGTGTTCGAAGGACCCATGTTCCACATACACGGCTTTCAAAGTTTCTATGCGACCTTACACCGTTTGTCACTGAGGCAGTCGGCCGGTCATTTGCAATCCCTCGAATAGATCGGCGACCTTGATGATGCTACGCTATGCCCAGTGAAAAACGGTCGTTCCTTGGCAGACTTAGCCCATTAATTGTAAGAAATAATGCAAAAACATGACTAGTGCAACACAAAGTTTGTACAGACTCACAGCTCCACTGATAGCTTGGCCATCGTTAGAAAGTCAGCACTTGGACCACGGCACATGTCCATATCTGTCAATCACCCTGGCCTGTTTAACGTATAGTAAAGAGCACGAGGTCTGCGCAAAACAAAGCTAACTTTTACAGGTCCATGTCATTTGCTGTTGTAGTTAGATCTCTACGCCATCTAATAGAGTACTGGAGTTAGATGGGAACTGGAATCAATGTCATCCTACAACCGTTTCGGGAAATCACGGACAGTGTAGCCGAAAGCATGAGGTCAAATACTACAAACCCAGTCCAGTCCCCATCTAACTCCATGTTAAAGCAATGGGATTCCCACCTTTTTCTAAACAAAAAACGGTGTTGTCATTTAAACGCTTGTAGCGAAAAATCTATTGATCGGAGCTCAAATCTGTTGACGGATGCTCGAAAGAGCATGTCTTGTTCTACAATTTCGTGCAGGTTGCACATTTCTAGCTGCCATAGTTCTCGAGTTACAGGTCATTAAAATTACGTCACTTTTTTTACTTTTTTGCTCATATCTCAAAAAGTTACACAGATATGCCAAAAACACAAGCAGATTCAGAATCAGCAGCTCAAGATACACCAGAATACGTTCAGAACAATTGAACTTTGAGAACTTTTTGTGACGTCACAAATTCGACCAATGGCGTGCTTCCAGATTTTTGACCGGAAGTGAACCATTTTCGCAAACTTTAAAGAACTCGTGACTTACTAGCTGTATGTCAAGTTTGAAACCGATCGGTTCAGTGGTTCTGGAGAAGAAGATTTTTAAAAGTTTTACACAAAATCTAATATGGCGGCCGAACCACGTGACATAGCAAAAAAGTGGAGAATTTGTCCCGAGATATTCATCGCCAGATTATGTGTGCAAAATTTCAGACCTGTATGTTGAACGGTAAAAAAGTTTCCATGCGAACAAAGTCGGTGAAAAAAAAAAATAATAATAATAATAACTAGAATGGATCTGCGAATAGCAGATCCTAGGCCGGGATCCCGGATCTGATCGATGACGTTTTCCCCTTCATGTTCTGTGTTCGAAGGACACATGTTTCACATACATGGCTTTCAATGTTTCCATGAGACCTTACACCGTTTATCACTTAGTCAGTCGGCCGGTCATTTGCAATCCCTAGAATAGATCGGCGACCTTAATGATGCTACGCTATGCCCAGTGAAAAACTGTCGTTTCTTGCCAGACTTAGAACGCTATTTGTAAGAAATAAGACAAAAACACGACCAGTGTAACAGCAAGTTTGTACAAGTTTGAACTGGAATCAATGTCATCCTACAACCGTTTCGGGAGATCACGGACAGTGTAGCCGAAAGCATCAGGTCAAATACTACAAACCCAGTCCAGTCCCCATCTAACTCCATGTTAAATCAATAGGATTCCCATCATTTTCTAAACAAAAACGGTGTTGTTATTTAAACGCCTCTAGCGAGAAAACTATTAATCGGAGCTCAAATCCGTTGACGAATGATCGAAAGAGCATGTCTTCAACTACATTTTCATGCAGGTTGCACATTTCTAGCTGTCATAGTTCTCGATTAAAAGGCCATTAAATTTACGTAATTTTTTGAGTTTTTTGCTTATATCTCAAAAAGTTACACAGATATAGAGAAAATATAACCAGATTCGGAATCAGCAGCTCAAGATACATCAGAATACGTTGAGAACATTTGAACTTTGAGAACTTTTTGTGACGTCATAAATTCGACCAATGGCGAGCTTCCAGAGTTTTGACCGGAAGTGAACCATTTTCGCAAACTTCAAAGAACTCGTGACCTACTAGCTGTATGTCAAATTTGAAAACGATCGGTTCAGTGGTTCTGGAGAAGAAGATTTTTAAAGATTTTACACAAAATCCAATATGGCGCCCGAACCACGTGATATAGCAAAAAAATGGAGAATTTGTCCGGAGATACTCACCGCCAGAATATGTGTGCAAAATTTCAGACCTCTATGGTGAAAAGTGAAAAAGTTTCCTTGCTAACAAACTCGGTGAAAAAAAAATAATAATAATAACTAGAATGGATCTGCGAATAGCAGATCCTAGGCCGGGATCCCGGATCTGAGTGATGACGTTTTCCCCTTCATGTTCTGTGTTCGAAGGACACATGTCCCATATACACGGCTTTCAAACTTTCCATGCGACCTTACACCGTTTGTCACTGAGGCAGTCGGCCGGTCATATGCATTCCCTCGAATAGATCAGCGACCTTGATGATTCTACGCTATGCCCAGTGAAAAACGGTCGTCCCCTGGCAGACTTAGCCCGCTATTTGTAAGAAATAAGGCAAAAACACGACCAGTGTAACAGCAAGTTTGTACATTCACATCTCAATCTACGACCTGCCATGCACAGACTCACAGCTCCATTGATAGCTCGGCCACCGATAGAAAGTCAGCAGTTATACCAGGGCACATGTCCATATCTCTCAATCACCCTGGTCTGTTTAACGTATAGTAAAGAGGACGAGGTCTACGCAAAACAAAGCTAACTTTTACAGGTCCACGTCGTTTGCTGTTGAAGTTAAATCTCTACGCCATCTAATAGAGTACTGGAGATAGATGGGAACTGGAATCAATGTCATCCCACAACCGTTTCGGGAGATCACGGACAGTGTGGCCGAAACATCAGGTCAAATACTACAAACCCAGTCCAGTCCCCATCTAACTCCATGTTAAAGCAATGGGATTCCCGTCTTTTTCTAAACAAAAAACGGTGTTGTGATTTAAACGCTTGTAGCGAAAAAACTATTGATCGGAGCTCAAATCTGTTGACGAATGCTCGAAAGAGCATGTCTTGGGCTACAATTTCGTGCAGGTTGCACATTTCTAGCTGTCATAGTTCTCGAGTTAGAGGTCATTGAAGTTACGTCACTTTTTTGAGTTTTTTGTTTATATCTCAAAAAGTTACACAGATATGCAAAAAATACAAGCAGATTCGGAATCAGCAGCTCACGATACACCAGAATACGTTCAGAACATTTGAACTTTGAGAACTTTTTGTGACGTCACAAATTCGACCAATGGCGAACTTCCAGAGTTTTGACCGGAAGTGAACCATTTTCGCAAACTTTAAAGAACTCGTGACCTACTACCTGTATGTCAAATTTGAAAACGATCGGTTCAGTGGTTCTTGAGAAGAAGATTTTTAAAGATTTTACACAAAATCCAATATGGCGGCCGAATCACGTGACATAGCAAAAAAGTTGAGAATTTGTCCCGAGGTATTCACCGCCAGAATATGTGTGCAAAATTTCAGACCTGTATGTTGAACGGTGAAAAAGTTTCCATGCGAACAAAGTCGGTGAAAAAAAAATAATAATAATAATAATAAGAAAAAACAGAACGATTACAATAGGGATCCCGTTCGGGAGAACGGGATCCCTAATAAGAACTAGAATGGATCTGCGAATAGCAGATCCTAGGCCGGGATCCCGGATCGGATCGATGACGTTTTCCCCTTCATGATCTGTGTTCGAAGGACACATGCTCCACATACACCGCTTTCAAAGTTTCCATGCGACATTACACCGTTTGTCACTGAGGCAGTCGGGCGGTCATTTGCATTTCTTTGAATAGATCGGCGACCTTGATGATGCTACGCTATGCCCAGTGAAAAACGGTCGTTCCTTGGCAGACTTAGCCCGCTATTTGTAAGAAATAACGCAAAAACACGACCAGTGTAACACGAAGTTTGTACAGACTCACAGCTCCACTGATAGCTCGGCCATCGTTAGAAAGTCAGCACTTGGACCAAGGCATATGTCCATATCTGTCAATCACCCTGGCCTGTTTAAGAGAACGAGGCCTGCGCAAAACAAAGCTAACTTTTACAGGTCCACGTCGTTTTCAGTTGTAGTTAGATCTCTACGCAATCTAATAGAGTACTGGAGTTAGATGGGAACTGGAATCAATGTCATCCAACAACCGTTTCGGGAGATCACGGACAGTGTAGCCGAAAGCATCAGGTCCAATACTACAAACCCAGTCCAGTCCCCATCTAACTCCATGTTAAATCAATAGGATTCCCATCTTTTTCGACACAAAAAACGGTGTTGTCATTTAAACGCCTGTAGCGAAAAAACTATTGATCAAAGCTCAAATCCATTTACGAATGCTCGAAAGAGCAGGTCTTGGGCTACAATTTCGTGCAGGTTGCACATTTCTAGCTTCCACAGATCTTGAGTTACAGGTCATTGAAGTTACGTCACTTTTTTTAGTTTTTTGCTGATATCTCAAAAAGTTATACAGATATGCAAAAAATACAACCAGATTCGAAATTAGCAGCTCAAGATACACCAGAATACGTTCAGAACATTTGAACTTTGAGAACTTTTTGTGACGTCACAAATTCGACCAATGGCGAACTTCCAGAGTTTTGACCGGAAGTGAACCATTTTCGCAAACTTTAAAAAACTCGTAACCTACTAGCTGCATATTAAATTTGAGAATGATCGGTTCAGTGGTTCTGGAGAAGAAGATTTTTAAAGATTTTACACAAAATCCAATATGGCGGCCGAACCACGTGACATAGCAAAAAAGTGGAGAATTTGTCCCGAGGTATTTACCGCCAAATTATGTATGCAAAATTTCAGATCTGTATGTTGAACGGTAAAAAAGTTTCCATGCGAACAAAGTCGGTGAAAAAAAAATAATAATAATAATAATAAGAAAAAACAGAACGATTACAATAGGGATCCCGTTCGGGAGAACGGGATCCCTAAAAAACAGAACGATTACAATAGGGATCCCGTTCCGGAAGAACGGGATCCCTAATAATAATAATAATAAGAAAAAACAGAACGATTACAATAGGGATCCCGTTCCGGAAGAACGGGATCCCTAAAAACAGAACGATTACAATAGGGATCCCGTTCGGGAGAACGGGATCCCTAACTAGAATGGATCTGCGAATAGCAGATCCTAGGCCGGGATCCCGGATCGGATCGATGACGTTTTCATCTTCATATTCTGTGTTCGAAGGAGACATGTTCCACATACACGGGTTTCAAAGATTCCATGCGATCTTACACCGTTTGTCATTGAGGCAGTCGGCCGGTCATTTCCATTTCCTCGAATAGATCGGCGACCTTAATGATGCTACGCTATGCCCAGTAAAAAACGGTCCTTCCTTGGCAGACTTAGACCGCTAATTGTAAGACATAATGCAAAAACACGACCAGTGTAACAGCAAGTTTGTACATTCACATCTCAATCCACGACATGCCATGCACAGACTCACTGCTCCACTGACAGCTAGGCCATCGTTAGAAAGTCAGCACTTGGACCATGTCCATATCTGTCAATCACACTGGCCTGTTTAACGTATAGTAAAGAGGACGAGGTCTGCGCAAAACAAAGCTAACTTTTACAGGTCCACGTCGTTTGCTGTTGTAGTTAGATCTCTACGCCATCTAATAGATAACTGGAGTTAGATGTAAACTGGAATCAATGTCATCGTACAACCGTTTCGGGAGATCACGGACAGTGTAGCCGAAAGCATCAGGTCAAATACTACAAACCCAGACCAATCCCCATCTAACTCCATGTTAAAGCAATAGGATTCCCATCTTTTTCTGAACAAAAAACGGTGTTGTCATTTAAACGCTTCTGGCGAAAAAACTATTGATCGGAGCTCAAATTTGTTGACGAATGCTCGAAAGAGCATGTCCTGGGGTACAATTTCGTGCAGGTTGCACGTTTCTAGCTTCCATAGATCTCGAGTTCCAGGTCATTGAAGTTACGTCATTTTTTTTAGTTTTTGGCTTATATCTCAAAAAGTTTCACAGATATGCAAAAAATACAACCAGATTCGGAATCAGCAGCTCAAGATACATCAGAATACGTTCAGAACATTTGAACTTTGAGAACTTTTTGTGACGTCACAAATTCGACCAATGGCGAGCTTCCAGAGTTTTGACCAGAAGTCAACCATTTTGGCAAACTTTATAGAACTCCTGACCTACTAGTTGCATGTCAAATTTGAAAACGATCGGTTCAGTGGTTCTGGAGAAGAAGATTTTTAAAAATTTTACACAAAATCCAATATGGCGGCCGAACCACGTGACATAGCAAAAATAAAAAATATATACCAATAGAAAATATCCGCCAGATTATGTGTACAAAATTTTGAACTTCTATATTGATCGGTATTTGAGTTCTGCTGCTAATAAAATCGAAAAAAAAAAAAATAATAATAATAATAATAACTAGAATGGATCTGCGAATAGCAGATCCTAGGCCGGGATCCCGGATCGGATCGATGACGTTTTCCCCTTTATGTTCTGTGTTCGAAGGACACATGTTCCACATACACGGCTTTCAAAGTTTCCATGCGACCTTACACCGTTTGTCACTGAGGCAGTCGGCCGGTCATTTCCATTCCCTCGAATAGATCGGCGACCTTAAGGATGCTACGCTATGCCCAGTGAATAACGGTCGTTCCTTGGCAGACTTAGTCCGCTATTTGTAAGAAATCAGGCAAAAACACGATCAGTGTAACAGCAAGTTTGTACATTCACATCTCAAACCACGACCTGCCATGCACAGACTCACAGCTCCACTGATAGCTCGGCCATCATTAGAAAGTCAGCACTTAGACCACGGCACATGTCCATATCTGTCAATCACCCTGGCCTGTTTAACGTATAGTAAAGAGCACGAGGTCTGCGCAAAACAAAGCTAACTTTTACAGGTCCACGTCGTTTGCTGTTGTAGTTAGATCTCTTCGCCATCTAATAGAGTACTGGAGTTAGATGGGAACTGGAATCAATGTCATCCTACAACCGTTTCGGGAGATCACGAACAGTGTAGCCGAAAGCATCAGGTCAAATACTACAAACCCAGTCCAGTCCCCATCTAACTCCATGTTAAAGCAATGGGATTCCCATCTTTTTCTAAACAAAAAACGGTGTTGTGATTTAAACGCTTCTAGCGAAAAAAGTATTGATCAGAGCTCAAATCCATTGACAAATGCTCGAAAGAGCATGTCTTGTTCTTCAATTTCGTGCAGGCTGCAGATTTCTAGCTGCCACAGATCTCGAGTTACAGGTCATTGAACTTACGTAACGTTTTTGACTTTTTTGCTTATATCTCAAAAAGTTTTGAAGATACCAAAAAAATACAAGCAGATTCAGAATCAGCAGCTCAAGATACATCAGAATACGTTGAAAATAATTGAACTTTGAGAACTTTTTGTGACGTCACAAATTCGACCAATAGCGAGCTTCCAGAATTTTAACCAGAAGTGAACCATTTTCGCAAACTTTAAAGAACTTGTGACCTACTAGCTGCATGTCAAATTTGAAAACGATCGGTTCAGTGGTTCTGGAGAAGAAGATTTTTAAAGATTTTACACAAAATCCAATATGGCGGCCGAACCACGTCACTTAAGAAAAAAACAAAAAATATACCCCTGGAAAATCACCGCCAGATTGAGTGTACAAAATTTGAGACCTCTATGTTGAACGGTGTTTGAGTTCTGCTGCTAACAAAGTCGGTGAAAAAAAAATAATAATAATAATAATAAGAAAAAACAGAACAATAACAATAGGTATCCCGTTCGGAGAACGGGATCCCTAATAATAATAATAATAAGAAAAAACAGAACAATAACAAAAGGGATCCCGTTCGGGAGAACGGGATCCCTAAAAAACAGAACAATAACAATAGGTATCCCGTTCGGAGAACGGGATCCCTAACTAGAATGGATCTGCGAATAGCAGATCCTAGGCCGGGATCCCGGTTCTGATCGATGACGTTTTCCCCTTCATGTTCTGTGTTCGAAGGACACATGTTCCACATACATGGCTTTCAAAGTTTCCATGCGACCTTACACCGTTTGTCACTGAGGCAGTCGGCCGGTCATTTCCATTCCCTGGAATAGATCGGCGACCTTGATGATGCTACGCTATGCCCAGTGAAAAACGGTCGTTCTTTGGCAGACTTAGCCCGCTAATTGTAAGAAATAAGGCAAAAACACGACCAGTGTAACAGCAAGTTTGTACATTCACATCTCAATTCACGACCTGCCATGCACACTCACTGCTCCACTGATAGCTCGGCCATCGTTAGAAAGTCAGCACTTGGACCAGGGCATATGTCCTTATATGTCAATCACACTGGCCTGTTTAACGTATAGTAAAGAGGACAAGGTCTGCGCAAAACAAAGCTAACTTTTACAGGTCCACGTCGTTTGCTGTTGTAGTTAGATCTCTTCGCCATCTAAAAGTGTACTGGAGTTAGATGGGAACTGGAATCAATGTCATCCTATAACGTATTCGGGAGATCACGGACAGTGTAGCCGAAAGCATCAGGTCAAATACTACAAACGCAGTCCAGTCCCCATCTAACTCCATGTTAAAGCAATGGGATTCCCACCTTTTTCTAAACAAAAAACGGTGTTGTCATTTAAACGCTTGTAGCGAAAAAACTATTGATCGGAGCTCAAATCCATTGACGATTGCTCGAAAGAGCATGTCTTGGGCTACAATTTCGTGCAGGTTGCTCACCTCTAGCTGTTATAGTTCTCGAGTTACAGGTCATTGAAATTACGTAAGTTTTTTAAGTTTTTTGCCAATATCTCAAAAAGTTTTGCAGATAGGAAAAAAATACAAGCAGATTCAGAATCAGCAGCTCAAGATACATCAGAATACGTTCAGAACGAATGAAATTTAAGAACTTTTTGTGACGTCACAAATTCGACCAATAGCGAGCCTCCAGAATTTTGACCGGAAGTGAACTATTTTCGCAAACTTTAAAGAACTCGTAACTTACTAGCTGCATGTCATATTTGAAACCGATCGGTTCAGTGGTTCTTGAGAAGAAGGTTTTTAAAAGTTTTACACAAAATCCAATATGGCGGCCGAACCACGTGACATAGCAAAAAAGTGGAGAATTTGTCCCGAGATATTCACCGCCAGAATATGTGTGCAAAATTTCAGACCTGTATGTTGAACGGTAAAAAAGTTTCCATGCGAACAAAATCGGTGAAAAAAAAAAAATAATAATAATAATAATAAGAAAAAACAGAACGATTACAATAGGGATCCCGTTCGGGAGAACGGGATCCCTAATAATAATAAGAAAAAACAGAACAATAACAATAGGTATCCCGTTCGGGAGAACGGGATCCCTAATAAGAAAAAACAGAACGAATACAATAGGGATCCCGTTCCGGAAGAACGGGATCCCTAAAAACAGAACGAATACAATAGGGATCCCGTTCCGGAAGAACGGGATCCCTAATAATAAGAAAAAACAGAACGATTACAATAGGGATCCCGTTCGGGAGAACGGGATCCCTAAAAAACAGAACGAATACAATAGGGATCCCGTTCCGGAAGAACGGGATCCCTAATAATAATAATAATAATAATAATAATAAGAAAAAACAGAACGATTACAATAGGGATCCCGTTCGGGAGAACGGGATCCCTAACAAGGGAGAAAGAGAAGAGGGCTTCTTTCCAAGAAACCAGGCTGAGAGTTGAATCAATAATGGTCACAAAGTAGAATTCGTGATGGACATACCGGCTGTGTGATAATGGCGTAATCCACATAAGTAAAATGCAACGACATAAATCAAAAGTCTTTACAGCTTATACACACCATGTTGCATTAGGCATTTACTCAGCATTATAAAATGTTTACTAACAGTGCATAGACATGATAGATACAGGCACCGTGCCAGTATAGACATGATAGATACAGGCACCGTACCAGTATAGACATGATAGATACAGGCACAGTACTAGTATAGACATGATAGATACAGGCACCGTACCAGTATAGACATAATAGATACAGCCACCATACCAGTATAGACATGATAGATACAGGCACCGTACCAGTATACACATTATAGATACAGGCACAGTACCAGTATAGACATGATAGATACAGGCACAGTACCAGTATAGACATAATAGATACAGGCACCATACCAGTATAGACATGATAGATACAGGCACTGTACCAGTATAGACATGATAGATACAGGCACCGTACCAGCATAGACATGATATATACAGGCACCGTACCAGTATAGACATGATAGATACAGGCACAGTACCAGTATAAACATGACGGACACAGGTACCGTACCAGTATAGACATGATAGATACTGGCACCGTACCAGTATAGACATGATAGATACAGGCACCGTACCAGCATAGACATGATATATACAGGCACCGTACCAGTATAGACATGATAGATACAGGCACAGTACCAGTATAAACATGACGGACACAGGTACCGTACCAGTATAGACATGATAGATACTGGCACCGTACCAGTATAGACATGATAGATACAGGCACCGTACCAGTATAGATATGATAGATAGAGACACTGTACCAGTATAGACATAATAGATACAGGCACCGTACCAGCATAGACATGATAGACACAGGCACCATACCAGCATAGACATGATAGATACAGGCACCGCACCAGCATAGACATGATAGATACAGGCACCGTACCAGTATAAACACGATAGACACAGACACAGTACCAGTATAGACATGATAAATACAGGCACTGTACCAGTATAGACATGACAGACACAGGTACCGTACCAGTATAGACATGACAGACACAGGCACCGTACCAGTATAGACATGATAGATACAGGCACAGTACCAGGATAGACATGATAGATACAGACACCGTGCCAGAATAGACATGATAGATACGTGAACCGTACCGCTATAGAAATAATAGATACAGGCACCTTACCAGTATAGACATGATAGATACAGGCACCGTACCAGTATAGACATGATAAATACAGGCACCGTACCAGTATAGACATGACAGACACAGGTACCGTACCAGTATAGACATGACAGACACAGGCACCGTACCAGTATAGACATGATAGATACGGGAACCGTACCAGTAGAGACATGATAGATACAGGCACCGTACCAAGATTCATGTCTTGTATTATACAATATGCAAACAAGATCGAAACCACCAGTGAATGCTTACAACATCAGATCTACAATGTCATCAGAATACATACTACATGTTGTTTATGTGCAGTGGTAAACAAACTACATGTGTATGTCCAGCACACCATACACGTAGCTATCATACAAAGAGTAAAATCGTAAAATATATTAGGCCTGTTATGTATTTGGTGAGTCTGCTACTGTAAGAATGTTTATAATACTCAGAAATTACCAAACACGTGCAAACATGATATTCACCAATTACGACTGCAGTCGTACATGACATGTTTATAAATACAAGCTACATATACTTACTGAACATACCACAGGACAGTTACTCAACAGTCATACATAGCCCACATGGTTTACAAAATACAGAAGGTGAGGGATTTGGTTAGAATCACGTCACGTGTTCTGTGGAGGAAGTGGGGATGAAATATCCGCCCACCATGCCTATGGGTGATGACGCGATGTGCATACTTGTCAATAGATATTTAGGTAACGGATTTGGTTACGATTCATTAGATGTTCTGCATTCATCAGGTGTTCTGCAGAGGAAGTGAGGATGAAATATATACCCACCATACATATGGCTTCTAACACTATGTGTACAATTGTTAACCGATATTTACCACATGAGGTACCATTAAAAAATGGGCAATGCATTAAGGTTATAAATATGCTACATAGAGATCTACCAAAATAAATGTAGATAGTGTATTATTTTCTTATCCTTGGCATGTACTAATGTCATCATTATTTTTGGAGGAGAGTCCATGCCTTGTGAATGGGGATTATTACATTTAGGTATACAATATATCAGTTAGAAAGTTTTGTGTCCATTCTTTGTCTTAGCCCATTTCAGATGCTAGGAAGTCACGGACAACCGATTCTGTGTTTTCATTTTTTGATCAGTTCCATAGAGCAAAAGGTTGGGTTTTTTTGTCGGGGACTTGCAGGCGCATGACTTTCTTTTCCACGTCAGTGACATGTGTTCTCAACTTAACTTCTGTTTCAGGGATAGTTTTCTCAAGAGTGCGGATTTTTTCACTTGTGAAACCAATGCTTTCTTCTTTTTTGGGTAAATCTATCTGTAGCACGGTCACCTCAGTTTTACGTCTTTTATTTCATTCTTTATCTCCCTTCCCTTGGATCTGAATTTGAAACATTGCAGTCGTGTCAGCCGCTTTTGTTGACTCTGTAGACGACTGAGGTGTACATGTTGGTGTTGTAGCTCCTCTCTGATTGGTCACGGTTGAGTCTTCGCTGTCTCAATTTTCCTTATTGCTATTCCAGACGAGGCGTTTTAGGAATGAGGTCACGAAGTTCAAGTTTCTGCCGGTTAATTCTTTATAGGGATTTAGAGCAGTAGCTGTGGAACAGAACATCTACGGGTTTCACAACAACAGTCAAGGAACCCGTAAAACGGGTGACTGTTGCCTGAAACAATGCTAAATTATGCTCTGCGTTACAATATATTTAGTTAAATGCCTAAACCGTAGCAAATTACACACGCGCTAGCGCCACGGCTCAAGCAGAATTGGGAGAAAATATCACTGGACTAGAATTACTCAAAATGCTGTGTTGTCTAGCACATTTAACATACAATGACATTAAAACAATGCAACACAGTAGATGGAAACTGCTCCTGTATGAAACTTGTCGTACACGTCTCTTGTGCTTCAAAGTTGAGAACATGAAAAAAGTCGTCAAACTGCTTTGCCTTAACAGTTGCTTCAACTTGCAAAACACCAGTTGACTATTTAGTGTTAATGGGACGGAAAGATAAAATCGTTCCGGCAAATGTTCAGAAACGCCATTAGTTCCTCATCAAAGCGATCGTTATTCGCCCATTGTCTAAACCACGGCATGCTTTCTAATTAATTGCTCAAAAGTGGCTTATCTACAGCGCTCGCTTGTAATGTACTACACTGTGATCTCCCCTGTGTTATAAACTTCTGCGGTAATTTCAGTTACTCATACAACATAGGTCACTACATGTAAACCAGCAGTCAGTCGTTGGACAAATGGATCACCGAATCCGCAGAGGGACTTCAGCATGTAGAGAAGTAAGTTCTGTAGGAAGTTTAGCCTGTGGTGAACAAGAGCTGGGACCACTGTATTATTATCAGTAGGGCTCAGATGTTTGTGACTGAAAAGATCATAGTTCACCAGCACGATTGAGAACCACTTCCTTGCGTCAAGCCCAGTGTACACGGACAAAATTTCTTGTCTCCGCAACAAAGATTCATCCTGACCTTAGAAAAATGGATCCACAGATTTAACTTCTTTAATCTGTGCACACTGTCGTATATATACGTCAGTGATTTATCGTGCATGACTATGTCATGTGACTACGTTTCGAGCGAGGCGAGTAGCCATTTTTGCCGATGAAATATTAAAAAGCGAACAACAAATGTTGTTAATGCGCGGGCAACCGATATTCTGGATGAGCTGAGGCCGGGATATGAAAGTCATCTTTCTTACAGCAAATGTTAGACTGAATTTTTTTGTCAGCACGTGGAGAGGTAAAAGAACAGCACACACAAGTTTTCATTGATAAGGTATTTGTGACATAATTACTCTCCACCCGACGCTGAAATTGTAACGGAAAACGGTGTTTTGATCTCTGTATCGCTGATGACGCCATTAAATGGCAGAGGGACTAATTACCTTTCAAGTATTAACAGCAGGACTCACAGAGAAAATATGGAGATGTTAATTTCCGTAATATTGTAGACGGATTGAACTGGGATTGTTTGAATTGTAGCTTAAATTCATCCTCAAGGGAAAAGACGGTTGTGCACTCTTGGCATGAAAGCTGAGTCTAATAGAGGGAATATAAAAGATAGACTTACAACACATAAAGCAAAAACCAGATAAGGAACGACAGTGTCTAAGTTGACAAATTGTCAGACCCAAAAGGTAAAATACGGCGTCTTGTCAGTTTACTTAAGTCAGAGTTTTGTTCCAACTTTTCGTGTATATGCCTAAACAGTAGCAGCGTACATATCCACTAGAAACTAGAAACAAGTAGAAATATTTTAAAAAATTAGTGATGAGAGTTGCAAATTATTAGACGTCACAAGTCTAGTATTACTCAAAATGCATTGTATCGTCACATTTAACGTACAATTACAATAAGCAATGCAAAGGGACGGGGTCTCTATGATGTCCACCAACACAATCCTAATTTATGCAGGAATACTTGAAGTCCGACACAGTATGCTGTCTTGGCAAGCTTTGTGTCCAGCAAAGTACCTGTAGTTATTGTAATATTTTGTTCATTCATAAAATGAGTGTGATGAATAGTTACCCGATTAAGCATTTGATGTGTTCACGTCACCTTTTAAACAGACAAGTACATGCCATGTGAAATGGGGTTGATTGTTATTAACCGCTGGCATTAGTACATCCGTGAAAACTTCGAGCATATCGCTTAGCCCCATGGGCCATAACTCAATATTATTTGTGGATCTCTGAGTTATCTTCCCTTAGACAAAACGAAACTGGTGCTACAGCTTGTTCTGTGTGCCATACCTTTGTATCCTTTTTAATTCAGAGGCGTTTTCGCAGTAGTGCAAGGTACTGAACAAAAGCCATTATTTCGGTTACGTACCTTAATACTGCAGAGTCCCAGCTAGGCGTGTGCATATTTCTGTGAGGAGTTCACGGCATACATTTATCTTTCTCAATAATCAATTTTACTATTGGTGCAGGTTTTATGTTTATGGATGGAGAACGCTGGGGTGACAAGTACCTGACAAGCCACCCGATTCAAAGACGTCGAGGAAACACCAAGAAGTGGAAACTATATATACTAAAATAGTTTATGGAAATTAAAAAAGGACACATGATTGTAATGAAAATAAAAGCTTTATTATTTCTTGTGTTCTTCAAAAATGTTAAAATATCACACGATTAAATCTTGATGAGAACAGGCATAAGCCTACTCACTGGAGTACGCAGAAAAATTCAAGTGCCACAAGCCTTTTTTTCCTGATTATATGTGTTATAATAAATATGTATGTTTTAATACTGGAACATTTTCTGGCATAGTGGTTGTGCTGTAAATTACTTTAAATCAGCTAATGTGAAATTCCAGTTACAAAACTGCACAGCGCAAATAAGACCAGCGGGACTGGGTGTGATTAAAGACCACGATTCCTTGGTTTTTTGTTTTATTCCTCTTTTCGATGTGAAAAAATAATGGATTGACGACTTAAAGTGTTGATGAAAGTGTGTGCAGAGAGAATGAATTGATGATTTTGCTTTCCCTTCATGCCTTCAGCTACTCGGCCAATTTACAAAGATGTTCATATTTGGCGAATTGTAAATTTGTTTTTATATCATCTTTTTTCTAATTATCTAACTAGCACCTCCTCAAAACGCACAATTCAAATAGATCCTTTTTCTGAAATATTCCAGTGAATAAAATGTCATTATATTTGAAAGCTAAATGTTATTTCAAAATATCAAAACACCATAATTAAAAAACATACAAAACTTCAACAGAAAAGTTATATTTTATATCAAAAGATAAAAAAGGCGTTAGTTGTAGAAAATAGAACGTATCTTATAATATAAAACTACATCTGTAATATGAATGTGTGAACATATCAGCACATCACAGCTTGCATCCAAATACATTATGACGCATATCTCAAATTCTAGGTAAATGTTTAAACTAATGTGTTTAAAATTATCGCTTATAAATCCTGTTTAAACATGGTGTAATATGTGTAGTAAGTATATGCTCCTTAAGGCTTGCTTTTGTTAAAACTGCATTCGGCTAAATTAAAATACCTTAAAAGTAATCTGTTCAATATCATATACATATATGCATGTGCTAACAAATCATGTCAAACATCTCATGCTGAGAATACACACAAAATAAACACATTTATCAACTCAAAGAACAATACACAACGCACTGCAGTTTACAGTGAAATTTGTGGGAGTAATAGACGCACAGATGCATCTAGGAGAGGCCAATATCGATATGCGCTAGACTCTCACGCTCAGCAACGACGTCGGATCAACCTATCCGCTCAAGTATAGAACCTCTGAACTACGTTTACAAATTATCAAAGAACGACCAAACTTACAATGAAAAAGACAATGAAAATATACACGAATTACATTATGTTTAGTTTAATAATTTCTCTTGTTTATGAGATAAAAAATGAAATAAAGAAAAAAAATAACACTTCCGCTAACACGAGTTAGTATATACATGTATTATTTCAAACATCATAATTTCATTGCTTGACCTAGTCGGGGCAGGCTTTAGCCGAATTCACTTTTTTATTATTTCCTTATTCTTTTTAACCCCTTTCGAAAAATTGTATGTATTAAGAAGCACACATATATAATTTCAAAATTAAGGGAGCAAAAGTTATGTACAATATAAGGGAATTCTAGTCTTGTGGATAAAAATAAATATTGGGTATTTGTGTGGCAGCTTATGGCTCCGAAAAGTAATGCCTCATATTTTATTTATTTATTCTTTTTATTGATGTTTTAGGCCGTACTGAATATTCCACTTATACGACGACGGCCCTCATATTATGTGATGCCCTATGCGTTCAACCGCTGTTATTTTGATGTATGAGGGATATTAACAAAGTCTGGAGTTACATCGTCAATGAAATCTTTGTATTGGTTTTCCCCTTGTTGTGTGAGGACAACAAAGAAACATACTATTTTGAACAAAAATAAATTTTCGGACAACACTCTGTTTAACCTTACAAAAGTCAGATCTAGCAGCCACTCTCTACACCAACAAGGTTTACTTCAGTGCAATTTACAGGCAAAAGTCAGTATAGGGACAGGTCTCTATAGTCCGGCTGTAATTATATCGCTGTTAGTAGTGCTTTTTTTTTGTTCAGGCCAATTAATATGGCCCTAAACCGTGTAGTTAACAAATTCATCCTACCAATTAATACTTCATTCGATGGTACGGAAGAAGAAAAAATAACCCAAAGATACATATACCTGCATAAAGCCGCGTTTACACGTCTCGCTGAACTGGCTGAATTCGACAAATTGATGAAGTCATCAGTCAGGTTCAAACTGTGGGATATGTTAAATGTTACAATCGCATGAAAAAGCGGGGTTCATCATTTCATTCGACAAGCTTACCATGTAAACGCGGCTTAAGTATTTAAATATGTTGAGTACCAAGGCACAGGTTTTCCGCTGACTTACTGAGCAGCACAGGGGTTATCTTGCAGATTGTTAAGCTATTTAGCTTTAGGAACTGTTCGAATGGCCGTCCTCTTCATCATTGTCGTATACAACTGGCGGTCCCACCTTCCCAACGGCAATGCTGGCGTAGGTGGTTGGGTTCTCAGCAGGGTGCATGATGGGTTGGGTGCCCACGAAGTCCGTGTCTACGTATACCAGGTCGTGGGGACCTCTTATCTGCAATAGTTGATATTTAGCAAAGAATAACAACAAAAATATCGGGAGATCAATCTCAAACGGATCCTTAACCATTTAACCCCTTCTGTTCGAATTCTGTCCTATTGAAAGTTTACATTCTATTCTGGAACGTTAGTTTATATGTATGTTATATGTATCACCTGTGTTTTATTCATGTTTTATATTCATGTATAGTATGTCAGTATCTAAAACCTGTATCCTTATGTCATACAAGGCTTTATCTCATTTGCCCAAGAGTTATTCCCCTTTGTCTTCTTGGACAATGGTATACATTTTAGTGTTAAATCACCTCGTTTCTCTGAATCGAAGAAAAATGAGCCAGTATACAACAACGCCTCGTTGAGACCTTGTAGATTGCCGTAGAGTATCATTGCCACTCACATGTACATAACAGAGCAGTATTAGTCTCATCAGATGTCTGAATTAAACACGAGAAAAAAATAACAAATGAGATTGACAGTTACATGTACCTGGCCAGGTCTGCTAGATGGTTCCATTCGTTTAACTTCTCCTGAGTTAGAATACCCAGTAAAAGCCGCATTAGCAAAGGTGTCCACAGTGGTTTTACCTGTGTATTGACAAAGACAAGCACAAACGTGTAAACTGGCTGCAGGAAACGAAGCCTCAGAAAACAGTTTATCTAGACTGAGGTAAAGATCGTGTTTGGAATATTCAGTTCCAGTAACATCTTATCCAGGAAGAACCTGAGAATAGCTGGACACGTCCAAATGTTCTCTTACACTAAATCTCATTTTAACGTCATACTAAGGCTACATTGCTTGCTTATCCACCAGGCAACTTTCACCTCAAACGTTGTTTTAAGTCAGGTATTATATTGTACAGTGTACTGCATATCCTAGTAAAATGTGCCACACTGCTTGCGTTGCCTGAGTGATCACAGACGTGTAAAGTGGACCGCTTCGGTGGCTTAGTGTTTAGAGCGTTCACCTCGAGGTCCGGAAACCCGCGATTCATGGCGGACCGTACCGAAAACTTTGAAAATCACACTTGTTTCTGGTTCTCTTGGCGCTCACCAACGAGAAGTCAGAGCAATAAAACATGACTGGTTGTGCAAGAGTCAGTATAGTATGACTGGGTGGGATGTCATGTCCGGTATCTTCAGTACGATATTTTAATAACCGACGTAAAACCCCAACTTATATATACATACATACATACATGTACATGTGGGGAAGTTTGTTAGTAATTTGCCATGCTTCTGAGTTTTATGACGACCTCTCCTGTTTCAAATATAAAACGGATCGCTATCGTATGAATGAAAACTGAGTATGCAGTTAAACAAGAAATGAATAAAGAAATAAACAAAATAAAAATGTGCCACATTGTGGAAAGAAAACATATGATCACTACTGCTTTCCATGGTGACAAAATCAGATAGCAATAATAAAGTACAAAACTAGGAAGGAATCATGCAAAGAGAAGTAATCAACGCTGTTCACGATGACGCAAGGAATGTTCTCGGCAAATAAGTGAAATCAGTGTTCAAATAACGTACATGTACCTTGCCAGTACACAAATAAGTTGTCCATGATAAAAACATGTATCTCAGTTTCTCTTTGATTACAACTGTTTATACACTGATATTCTAGACAAGACATACAACTGAAATTTCCAACTCGTTTTCATTTGATAATATATTTATTTATTTGATTGATATTTTACGCCGTACTCAAGAATATTTCACTTATACGACGTTGATAATATAAGTCGAACACAAATTCAGATATTTCAGTTTCATTTAGATTTCAACTGTTCATAAAGGCACCTAGCCCTTGGTTAAGCGAAAATGAATAGGACACTGAAGGCTCTGTAGAATTTAACGAAATTAGAGTGAAGGCGTTTGATATACTGCTTTTTAATAAATGACTTGTGACGTATCTTAAAATCATCAGACTACATAGAATATAACAAATGCTAATAGACGAGATATGTAGATACAAAGTTACCAATACACAACAGAGAACGATTGTTCAACAGCGTTGGATGAAGAGGTTATCAGATATCTTTATCTTCTTATCATCTCTAATGATTAATTTATATTATTAACATTATATTGGAGACAGTTCGCCAAATGTGTCCATAATATGTTTATACTAATATCACCAATTTATTTCTTTTGTTGGAAGTTAAGAAAGGAAGATCGGACTCAAATGTGATAATCGGATCAACATCAATGTGAAATTTGCTAAATAACATCCCTTACATCCCTGACAATTGTAAGATGAACATAATAATCACAGGCCAATGGTATAGTAAGTTTTCAAAGAATGGCATTTAAATTATTGAAAATATTCATGTGATAAAACAAGAGAAGTTTGTGATTCTGTCTAGTATGGTAGGTCAAAATTACCCGGTGTACACATGAATTGAAAATAATAAGAAAACTGTTAATTTTCACGAAGTGTAATGAATGAAAAAAGACATCACGTGATCACTTAGCTCTGTACATACCTCTGCTGGTCCATTGCCGGCTGCCATAGAGCATAAAACAGTATACGTAACTAAAACATATCTATACATTTACTTACCTATAGAACTATTTCTTCTACCAGTTATAACATCGTAATTCCAAGTCAGCGGTTCAAGCGTTAGCCTTTTTTTGTTTTGCGTATGTTAGTTTTCATAATAGATTATTTCATAATATTTCATAATAATTATGTGTCTAATGTTTATAAATTTTCAAAAGGCTTGGAAAATAGAAACAGAAGATGTCGAGTTCCCAATAAAATGGACGGTCTTAGCTCATAATAAACTTGTTTCTCATTGCTGCTTTCATCTTTTTGGTTTGATTGTTTCTATATTTGTATTCCTGATAAATTATAACCGACAATGAAGACATACATCGAGCAGTCAATCACTTCACCGCCACTTTATAAATGAACAGTCTCATTCAGCCTCCTAATCTGTAAACAATATGCCACTAATGGCTCCACTATCATTACACCATAAAAACAAAATACTCTCCAATGTTTTTGCAGCTCAGTAACGTCTGTAACTGCCTTGAATCTACACACTGCTAACTTGAGCGTGCTACTGCGAATATTTTTCAGGTTCGATACAATAAATTATTTATTTACATAGTAATACTCACCATTTCCATCCTTCTTTTTGCCATTGATTAGACCAGTCTTGTTAGCAGGCGTAGGTTTTCCTGTTAAATAATCCCAAATTATAATGAGATTTTTATGATAAATATAGCAACAAAGAGGCACTAAGCTACATACAAAGTGCATGGCTCTTTTGCTTAAAAACACAATGCAGGTATAGATATAATTATGATTTAAATGAGAGAACATTTAATGATCAATCTTTAAGAGCCAAGCTCAATACGTTCGGTAGAACATTCTAGGGGTTTCACACACACACACACACACACTCACACACACACACACACACACACACACACACACATATACTAACTACACATAAATATGTAAACCCCCAGGTCAGATCTGCCCAGATCAGATCTGCTCTGGGTGTTCACCAGTAAGCTAGTCACATCAGTGACATGGCCTGAGAGGGGGTGGGAGGTCACATGACCTCCACACCCCAGCCTTGCCATGCGGCCCTTTGTTTTAGCCCCATTCCCTCCAAGACAGCCGAGCAGTCAAGATGTGTTTTACCAAGATCACAGCCAGTCTTCATTCATACATTTCACTCAGGTAAGAATTTAACCCTTGTGGTCTCAGAACACTATCTCAAAACTGATATATGTAATTGTTGTTACATATGCACTTATCTGACTGTGCCATATAGGATATATTATGCACATCTTTTTGAGTAATTTAAGTTATTACTTTGGTCAGCTATTCACAAGTTAGTGTGATCTCTGCAAAGAGATACACACATTCTAAAAGGATTGGCTGAACAGATTTCAGGAATTTACACTAAGAAACAGGTGGGATAACTGCTTCTCCCATCAACCTGTTTACAGTGAAAATATTTGGTTAGCTGTGTTAGTTTGGGGTAAACCTCCACATTGGAACTATTAACCCACTTAAGTTCACTAGTTTTAAAAGTGACCACTGTTTACTTAAATTAATCTGGAATTTAAAGATTATATGTATCAGCTACTAGCTTTTGCCTAAACTTAACTTGATCTCCTAACTTCCACAACAGATAGTTCCTTTTACACTGGTTAACACATGGTCAAGCTTAATTCCTTTGTTTGAGCTGACCATGGCAGCCTCCAGTAGCTGCAGACATGTGTATTACCCCAGTGTATGTAAGCAAGGTGGCAGCACATCTGGAAGGGATTAATTTCTCCTTGGCATCTATTGCCCCTGATGACCCCTGCTGGTTAATCTCATCCTATCAGCCCAGCCTTTATCAAGTGGCTAAACAAGATGGCTGCACCAACAGTACACAGGCCAAATGAAAACTCAGTACAATAGCAACCACTTGTAACTGTTCTGAGTTTTTGTATTTAGTTATGCCTGTGATTGTCCTAACACAACACAATCCTCAGAAATTACATATCACTGCAAATGCACATATACTGGAATTTATCATGCTTTTGGACTTTGACATTTTGAGTCCAGTGTACATGTTCTCTATGGCCAGTCAGTAAGCATTTGTTATTATTGTTGATAGATACATATATATATAGATATTAACTTTGTATATACAGTTAATATGCATATAGGCTATCGCATGGTAATATTGTATTTAGTTTATAGATATTATCAAAATACCCTGCGTGACCCGTATCATTGTCCCCTTATGAGGAATTGCATACATTAGTCTACACTATTGATTTGTAACCTGCATGTTAAATGATCGAAAGAGTAACTTACGAATGTTACGTTTTGGTTGGAGGTGAAGGTCAGCTGGTATAGACCAGTATGTCTTGTTATATATGAGATATGACCTGGCATCATAAAATGCATTTGTACCCATCACGTGGATACACTGAGCCATCTAAATTTCTAATGCGAGCCTGGCCCCTTATTAGCCTGGCAACGTACTCGAAATTATGTTTAGATGCCTCTCTTAAACAGGATACCGGTAACCCTGTGACCCTTGGCCTCTCTAGTATTTACTATATTGCAATCATTGTTATCATGATGTCACTTGGATTCTAGATGCCATGCTTAAACGTTACATGCATTATGGTCTGACTGTCAGGCTGACCTCTCAACTTCAACCTACCTTGACATACATGTATGTGTACAGGTCGCTGTGTATACATGTGGACACACATGTAACATGTCTATTATATAATTGGGTTGATAATCATGTCCAACACCTTAACTTGTTTAACTTACCTGTTATGACCATATGGCACTTCTATTAAGTCTTTAAAAGCTAAGTTTTAAATTTTTTACTCATTAATACTTGAAAGCTCTAGTAGCTCCCGATTCCCTCCAAGACAGCCGAGCAGTCAAGACGTGTTTTACCAAGATCACAGCCAGTCTTCATTCATACATTTCACCCAGGTGCTGTACAGACGTCTTGACTACCAGACGTTACCCTCCAGGCTGCTTCTCCTTGTGAGTCCCTCAGCGGGAACACTATCCAAACTCAGAAGGAAGGAAGGAAGGGAAAGGAACATATTTACAGATACCCCTACTCTCATACTGATTACCTCTGTCTCAAATAATAAATTCTCAGGCTGTGGCACTTGTGAAAACCCACCAGAGCATTTGCGTTCTTTGTCCAGCATATATTTAACACTTGTTCCACCAAAAGCCAGTCACGTCTCCACCCGACAACGTAAGATAGTCTCGCAGGTGATTCAACCGCAGACAAACAGGTCTTACAAATACATACTAACTGACTACACATACAAACATGCATAACGACTATGCTACACTTCCAACAGGCAAAACATATAGCTTAGGTGATAATTCGTCCGAAGTGTCGACTTGCCTTTTGGTTTCCCTGGTTTTAGCTTGAAGATCCCCTTAGCTTTATCGAAGGCACCTTCATGAAAAGTAAACCGAAAAATGGGCCTTAATCTGATTTGACATTTATTCATCCATTGTAAACAAAACAAATGGGAAAATAACATAAATGACTACAATTTTCAGAGCAAGTCCCCAGCAGGGACGACAGTCCATGTGATACATTGTCAGTACATTGTCACCCGTAACCGATGAAATCGGAAATCATGTCCGTTAAGGTCAGTTAGGGTTTTCTAACTGTTCATGTAAAGGCTTAAATAGTGGAAACATACATTCCTTAGCACCAAAGTTTAAGCGGAACTAGTTTTAAAGATCCACTCATGATATTGGCAGTTTATTAGACATCACTGGTCAAGAATTTCTAAAATGAAATATGTGTATGTGACAACAATACCAAGATACCAGATCTGGGTGATGCTTAGTCTAGCAGAATGCTGATCTTCGCAGAAATATAGTACGGTGTAAGAGAATACAGCAAAACAGGGACAACAGTATGACAGTGGGGGAAATGGTCATACATAAACAGACGGTGGAAATCCAGACTCTTGTCAGTTTACCTCGGGATTTTCAAGATTTATCTCTTCATGTAACTGATTAAAGAGTAGGAATTTATACATTCACACTATCGTGGAAATGGTATAAAAATGCAGTGTTATGACAAGTAAGGAGCTTAAAGAACTGAGCTCTCTCCAACTGAACGGATATTACATTGTAAGACATTATGTTGCAGGCTCGAGTGAAGCTTTGGCTTGTTCTGGACCAGGTTTCATGTACAAGGTTTGTGAGGAACATTATCTCGCACTTGCATTAACATTAACGTTTGACATAAATCCAGTGTTAACCATCATTTAAAGAAAACAAACCTGTTTCCTCGTTGGTTTTCTTATGAGTTTTGTTCACTTCGGCATACACCGGGCCCTTTGGTGCTAAAAATGAATTGTGATATGTAATTATTAGGTCATTTTCATATTGTAGTTACTCTTTCCGTATTTTCCTTTTTTCAGGACGGGTGAGCAGCTTTATACGCACAACGTATAACAAAACATGTCAAATTTTGAATAGTCTGCTGATATACAAAAATCACATATTTGATGTTTTACCTCCGCAGAAAGGGAATACTTTTGCTGCTGAAGCCTTGAAAAATCTCTTAAATGTGAATTAAAAAAATACAAATTATAGTAAAGAGAAAATAGTAAAAAGCATCTATCAACCTGACCTTTTGCAGTTTCGCTGGTCTTCTTTGGTTTGTTTACTTCAGCGTAAACCGGTGGTGCTTGTTCTGAAATTAAAGGCGTTACACTGTAAGGTACTGTAATATATGGGTTTTCACCATAGCCGTGATTAACCCCATATATCCGGAAGGATAAATTTACTTAGACATTTATCAGTTTATATCAGGGTAAACTGTGGACTAAAATTCCTTCGTGCACGTCACAAAACCCGAAGACTACCAACAGGAAATGCTTCTGTTGTTTTACAGACCACTAATCACACAAGAAAAAAAATCCAAGATTACCTCATACAAAGAAAAATACAAAACAGTTTATTGTATTTCGTGTATATTTTTAAGATGTGTACAACAAACCAGAAAATTAGCTGATGAAACCATGCATCGATTTACAAAGTACTGCAATACCTATCATTTGTTGTATCATGTTAATAAACAGACATAGAAGCATGTATGTGTAAAGGACATTTTTTCTATAGGTATGTCCGGAAGGAATTTGGAAGGATTTGCCTGATGTAGTGTACTACTGTGTTCATATAGATATCTGTTGAAAACCTAGTGTTACTTTTGCTGAACGAGAAAGAACTGGAGAAATGGTTTTCTAGATGTTAACAGACCTTTGGCAATTTGGTTGGTCTTCTGTACTTTGTTTACTTCTGCGTAGACCGGTGCTGGTTGGCCTGAAACTAAAGATGATGATATACAGCCGCCCATGAACGTGGTTATAAACTGGACTAAAACCTTTGTCCACATGGCTCCGTCTTTAGGTCTGCTTTTTTTCTGCACTACAAATATCATCGTCTGATGGTAAACCACAGAAAAGTCAATTCAACCCTACGGAACAGAGGTAACAATGATGTATGTAATTAGAAAGAATACATATGCCATATTAACCCCCATCAGGCGCTGCCTAATGCCAAAAAATGGCGTATATTCGTTAATCCTAGACTTTCCTAGCCGACCACAACGAGCCACCGTCACGTTTCTTTGTCTTAATACGTAATAAAGTATCTATAATAACAAGAGTGAGTGAGTGAGTGAGTGAGTGAGTGCTTGGGGATATTAACAACAGAGATACTTGTTTAAACTTCAAATTTGCATGTGTATATAATGTTCAGAGCAACTTCGATGGCCATCTTTATCACTTATGTTATATCACGATAATATACGGCAAGTATGCACCGTTTTTTTTAATTCTAAGTGATATGTCGGGGAAGAGGGTTAAAAGAAAGAAAACACCTAAAAGTTTTCATAGCAGCTAACAAACCTTTTGTCGGTTTGGGGGCCGTCTCTGGCTTGTTTACCTCTGCGTAGACCGGTGGGCCTGAAATCCATCATGAAAGTAGGCATAACTGGGTGATTTCATAATAGAGATACATGTACATATGGTTACAACTTAAGCTAAATATACTATCCAGTATGGTTCCATGATTAAATTATTTGGATTATCAGCTAATGGAAAAACTCATTTTAGGCGTAAAGGGGGATATTTCCACAAAATGTTATTTTAGTAACAAGGACAAATCTATAAAAATCGAAAATGTGCCAGGAATTCAGGAGTCTGCAAACCATAATAATGGAGCACTTTAGCCTATTACAAAGGGAAGTAAATCTTGTTACACATGGAAAGAAGAGCCGTCTGCCTACTTCAATTACAGTAATAGCTAATGCTATCCATGGTCACTTGTATTGTTATTTACATCATGGGAATTTTTATAAAGTAAAGGAAGACCATACTGTACAATGAGGTACAAGATTTACTTCCCTTTGCAAAGGGCTGAGGAGCCCCATTAGAGATTTTTGTCTGCTGTGCCACCTAAATTACTAGTCAACTGTAACATGAACTTCTCAAATTCATGCTGACAACGTTTAATACACACTTTTTTCGGAAGGATAAATTCGCTTAGATGATATTTACAAGTTTAGATCGGCTTATATAATAAAAAACGGGAGTATAAGACTCGCTTATTGGTTTTGGGTTTCGATTTATTTTTGTAAAGCTCTTTCAACAATATTATTTGAAAATCATAGGCATAAAGTAAAGCAGTTTATGTGGACAAAAACAGAATGATCCATGACAGAAAACAATTTTATTCACATCTGATTGTTTAAAGGTTGTATTCGTCGTGTTCAGGATTTATGCATGATGTTTTACAGGCTAGCAATGGAACAGTGGTTGCTTTTTAAATTCAAGTATTTGGGGGCGGCGATGTTCGCCATGGCAAATTTGTGCATTCACCTCGCTGACAATTTCTTGCCACAGTTTACAACAGGGGAATTTCGAATTGAAACTTTTTTATTGCTAGTGCTAAAAATGTCATGCTGTACCCTGTGACTATCAAAAAAGTTTGACAGCTATTTCTGATTACATTTATCAGAAAATGGGCGTCTGAAAAAAAAAAAGCTTCAGAAAAAGTGTTATTTGAAGTACACGAACGATAGATAAATTTTAGGAGCTGAACGTCGGGGAACTTAAGAAGTTCCCCGAGGGACAGAGGTGCCATTCGTACCTCCGCAACATGGTGAAACGGGTGAACGGTAGATTAATATCAACAAATTTGCCTAACGTTCGTTACAGATAATACAAAAAGACTTTTTACGTTTAGCGGTCAAACTGAAAACTTCTTACATGGTTCTAGGTCGAATGTAATCCTCTACTATTTTTCAGTCAACAGAACAGTTGAAAAAAAAAATTCTTCTGCTTTTGGAGCTGCCTCTTCTTGTTTTGTTCTGCTTGATGGGTGATATGATTTCGGAGGAGAGACTTCAAACTTTCATTCTAGTCATAAGTGTATGTGAAAAGTAGTGGTAAGTCAGGATTCACTTTTTGTGATTTTTACAGATAATTTCATCGGTCGATCCATACCAGAAACATAAGTACATTGTTGTGAGGCCAACCATTAGCATGTGTGTGAGCGGAAAAACAAATGTCGATTGTGGTAGTTCATTGGAACATGTTAGAGTCCAGGTGGGAGCTGTGTAATTTGTGTGCACAACCAAGTTAGGATTGGACTTCCCAGAAATTCTGGCTTCTTATTAACGGGACCCTATACTTATTTATAGGTTCTCTATATGGGTTCGCCAAGAGAGCTACCTATTTTCTTTGTTTATCTAATTAATCTGATTTTCTTGAGTACGACGTACAACACCAATAAAATCAATCAACAAATAAATGATCTGATGATTTTCCTTTAATTTAACGGACACAACACCGGGAAGAGTATAAAGGGCGATTTCGTGGTGCTTTGACTTCATTTTATAATCATCAAACACATAAACATTTATTCAAGTAAGGAAACATTTATTTATTTATTTATTTATTTATTTATTCATTTATTTATTTATTTATCTATTTAAATGGAGTTTTAATTTTATGCCGCATTCAAGAATATTTTACGTTTATAACAGCGTCTCGTATTACTAGCCATAATTACTAGTGATGATTAATGGCGAAATGAACTACATGGATTGGAACTCACAGAGATCACATGGCTGAAAGGTTCTTGGTTCATTGTACTTGGCTGACACGCTACCACTAGGCCACCCAGTTATAAAATGACCCACATGGAAGCAATACCCTTGAAAGCATTATGGATTCTTACTGGAAACATGATCTTATACTGGAAACATGCTATGTACATGCCACTGGGCTGACGTGTTATTGAAATATCGACTTAATTGTGTCAGCTCTTTTGTTCATAAAACATTACACGAATGAGAACTGCAGAGAACTTTTGCACTAACACACGGTGGGGGTAAACTCAGTCGGTTAACACTGACCTCTTTTAATGGGACATATTTACCTGAGGGTGAGGAGTTGGGTATCAGATCAACATCTTCATAGGCCCCCGTATGGCCAACAGAAGCTGTGGTTTCACTGGAAGAAATTTCCCAATGGGATGTATTTGTGATTTTAAACAGATAATGGCTCAGTTAAACAAGTGTCTTGTTTTCATCTGTCTCAAGATGTAAAACATCACCCCGTTTACTGTGAAAGGAATCTTTAAGCATAGTTTTAAGCACACAACCAGTATCGCAATTTTTTTAAAAAACAAATTGTGGTTTTGCAAGCAAATTTAGAATAACAAAATTGTCCTGATCTATCTTATTTGTGTTCTTTCCACCACTTCAGTATTTGAAATGACCACTCTTTAGTGTCCAACCGACCGTAAAATTGATCTTAAATGTTGATTGTTTTCGACCTAAAGACACCATCATCACTAAAAGCAAAATGCCAGTGTCTACTGTTAAATTAGGGATATAAACGTGGGTGTTTATGCGCCTTACTTACTGTTCGTTTGGCGGTGACTCAGTACCTGGAAAAGAGGAGAAAGAGTTGTTTTAAATATGTACTGTATGTTTGTTAATTAGATAAATAAATTTTTTACTTATAAGCCTGTATGTTTGTAGTATTGTCAGAGACTGCGGAAACGTATGTTCTACACTACATGTACCTTCCGTTAACAGCTGTAAGTGTAGGTAAGAGACGCAAGTGCTCGTACGTAAAGGCTTTCTTTTTCTGTGACCAAAGTGAATGAAGTTTTTTCTGCCTGTCACCAATTAGATATGCCATACAGTCAGACAACATGGCATTGAAACATTACACTTAATCACTGGGACACACGAAGTGCGGGTTCGAAGCCGACTTTGTACACGAAACTTGTGTGCAGATTTCCTCGCTCTCACTGCCCGTGTGATCGTTTGCGCTCTAAAACACATGTTCACTCCAGTTTCCTTAACTGATAAACCTGAACGTCAATGTAGAAGTGAAAATGCCTGATAATGACGTTAAACAATCCATTAAAGAAATAAGTAAATAAATAAATCAATTTATAAATAAATCAATGAATAAATCATTCAATAAATAGTTATTACAACCCAAACCACTGAGCGATCCACAGAATGGCCACATCTCACCTGCAACGTTTTCATAATGTCTGGTTGATTGCACACCACTTGATACATCATCCGGTCTCATCCTTCCTGAGGGAAGCAAAAACTTCTTTACCGACTACATGAGAACTAAAACTTCAATGTATACAGCTCTATAGTATGTTATTATCATACACTTGTTTATTTAAATGAGCGAGTAATTTAAACGTCTTATGACATGTTGACACTGGAACTATGATAACTTGAACTGATAAAGCGTTAATATGTCACCCGTGATTCATCTGATCAAACTTACTCTGTATCCCCTGAGGAACGGCTTTCTGAAAGAATATACAGAGAAGAGTCAAGGTTGCATTTGTTGACAGCCTAGAGGTGTGTGGACAATGTATGCATGCTTACGGAAATAATTTCTATATTCATTTGTTATTATTTTTTCTTGGAAACACATACAATACATTGCATAAGACTACATCATGGAAAGTGTGACATTTGTATTGAAGTTTTCAAAATTCTCTCAGCAAGACTTAGCAATGGCATTCAAAAAGATCAATGCTCATACCGATCTCCCACCATCTTTAAGTCATACATAAACAGAATTATTCCGACAAAAAAATTCATTATGAATACAATTAATTGGGAGTCAGGGAAATATAGATTAGTTTAAAACAAAACAACAACAAAAAAGGATCAAAAGGAGCGGTTTTAGTTAAATGTTACAGCTTACAACAGGATAGAAAAAATAATCTTAGAATTTTGGAAAGTCAACGGGCGGCCGTTATTGCTTCGTAAAAGAACAATAAAGCAGCGACAGGAAAACAACAGATTTCAAAGCTATAATAAGGCAAAAATGAAATTTTTATTGGAAACAAAGTTTTGCTTCTTTCTGTACTTATAGGCATTTTGCTATTTTACTTAATAAGATATTTTTTTAAAGTTCGTTATTACCTTGCTGTCTCCTACGGAAGATGACCACGACTAGAACTACAACTCCCAGTAAAACGCTAGCTCCGGAGATACCGCCTGCCAGGGGGACGAGCATGGGGTTACCTGGACCTGGAACAGAAACATGAGTGTGCAGTCTTAAAACCCTAAGGAGTAATATACATATATAGCTCGTTTATTTGAAATAGCTCTACTTTTTATATACACTTTTACATTTTTTTTGGATTTATTGAGGAGTGTATAATTTTTGTTACATAATGATAATCAAGCATTACGATGGAGTATATTAGACAGTGATTAGGGAAAACCACTGCCCATTTTCTGGTATCTGAATATTTTATGCCGCAATAGTGTATGTCGAAATCAGAACAAGGGACATTACTCGTTTGTCACTCAGAGCAGTACTTTTCATCACTGCCATCATTAGAAAAAATCTTGTAAAGAAATATTGCACCAAGCCAAAGGAAAGAAGTGATTTCAGAAAACACAAAATCTCTCTCTCTCAACCGGAGGCTTTTATACTACCTCATAGACACGCTTTCTCATTATTTGAAGTAAGCACAACACGATTTCAGCCAACGTCTGAAACTATTTCATGGTGAGTGCTGATCAAGTAGTCTCGCTCAAAGACACCAGCGATGAGCTTAAGCCTAAAAAAAACAGCGTGCGGCGCACAGGGCTGAAGGTCTAGTGACAGTGATGTAAGCGAGGGTAAAAGAGATGCACACGCGCTGCAACAAGCATAACTACATGTAACACTCTGCCAGTAGGACTCATAAACCACTCAGCTGGCAAGATCCACATGTGAGTTATGTCCGCATTTCGACAGATGGGGAAATTATCGAATCTTTTTGATTTGTCCTTCGCATTCCATATTTCCCGTTAGTAATGAACCATTCTTTATTCTCCTATTCATACCTCCATCAATGATATTCGTCTCTTCTTATACCATAATATTTATTTTTTCAAAACATACTTCTTCTTCTAAAGCTGATTTGTTGAATGTTTAATACAAAGTGTTCACCATTTTCACATACACGTGCTTTTAATTGATCGTCGACGTACACAAGTTCAGTACCGGTGCCAGGGACGCTAAGAGGGTTTTATCAGATTTAGTAACACATTCACAATGAAACAATATGGAGAATGTATATTTATTTATTTGATTGGTTTTTTAAGGCAATACTCAAGCATATTTCACTTATACGAGGGCGACCAGCATTATACTATCTATGTATGTTTTATTTTTTCATATAGGCCATGTTTCTAGTAATTAGCTTTATGCCCTTTGTGACCTAACGACTTCACAAAATGAATTTTTCCAGCTAAAAGTCGTTGTACATTTGTCTTGCAATACACCTACTTCAGTTTGAGTTACAGTGTGCATTTATATGTAACTTACTTCATACTATTGAAAAAACAATGACCTGAGCATGCATCTAAATGCGGTGATTAGTAATTTGTTTATATACCATGTATGTTTATTTATTTGGACTGGTGTTTATTGTCGTATTCAGAACTGTTTCACGTACACGAAGGAGGTCTGTTAAGTGTGTGCACGTGGGTGAAAGAAGTGATCAGTCATATAAGCTGAGTAACCTTCAAATTTTACCTTCTCCAGTAAGAAAAATACATTACCTATTAAGTTGAAAGATATGGTGGTCTCAGAAGATCCCACGTCATTTTCAACAACAAATTTGTATTTCCCGAAATCATCACGTTGAACGTCAGAGATTTCTAGTTCCGCCACGTGACCGAAAAGCTGGACTTTGGCCTTGTCAAACAGAAACGTGTGGTTAGCCTCTGTCACGCGACTTCGATATTTACTCCCGGATGAGTTAGAGATGGTTAATTTTTCAGCTGTACCATTGATAAGTTTATACCACGTGAGGTTCACATAGCTGGATTAGACACAAACTTAAACATCAGTTTGACATTTTCACCGAGGGCTGCTGCTTGTTGTTGCTTTGTCTGGGAAACAGTGGTCGAACTGGGAAAGAAAATGGAGAGGTATAAGGTACACATCTGCGTTAACCCCACCGGCATACTTGTAGCTTTGATGGCCGTATCAGTTTATTGTGCACAATTTATTTATTTATTTATTTAGTTTTCTTAAAGGTGAAAAGCTAAAAACAAAACAGAGGCCCAATACTTGTATGGAATACGTTGATCAACATAGCACATAAATCTATGCTAAATCTAAGAGACATTTATATAAGGGTCGTCAATTCAAATGTATATTTCGGGTCAATAATACAATCATTTTCCTTAAAGAGTTTTAACACAAATCAACAAAGAACTAACTATAACCGTATAACATTAAAACCACTAAAATCTAAATGCATGTCTATAACCAAATCTCATACAAGTACAACTTAATCATAGACTTGAATGTTTCAGGTGTCTACAGCTAACATATCTATACAAGTAAATAAAAAAAAACTTGTCAAAAACGTTTATTTACAAATAAGACGGGACCGAGTTAGTAAAACAAATGTTGCTGCTGAACACTTCCGGAAGTGTATAAAATTAATTCTGGAGGAAACATTATTGCCTGTAAAGTGATTAATTAAAACAACAAGTGAAATTGCTTATCTCAGTTGCATCATTTTCTCCAATTTCTTTCTAGCAGCCTCCGTTTATAGTATAGTATAGAGCAGAGTCATAGTATAGATTTATAGCAGACAATAACCAAAACTCTTTTAAACACCTTCAGTCTTTGTCAAAATTTATTTATTTATTTATTTGATTGATGTTTTACGCCGTGCTCAAGAATATTTCACTTATGAGACGGCGGCCAACATTATGGCGGGAGGAAACCCACGATCATCCGCACGATGCGTCCAGACCTTCCCACGTACGACCGGAGAGGAAGCCAGCATGAACTGGATATGAACTCACAGCGACCGCATTGGAAAGAGGCTCCTGGATATTTACGCTACGCTAGCACCCTAACCAACTGAGTCACGGAGGACCCCTCTTTGTTAAAAACAAATACTAATCACTCGTTACTATATATACGGCTAAGCATATGCTCAAGTGTGTTTGGAATTCTGTGACAAGAGCTGTGTCTTTTAACGGGTCCTTGTTGAAATTTTATATTCGAGAAGACACCGGTTAGGATCCATTACTGTACACAGTTAAGTTCAACATGGCAAATTAATAGCCACCCCTTAATGGTAATAAATCAACAGTTTCTTCGCTCTATGTCAATGGTGTTTGTATATTTATTTATTTATTTGATTGGTGTTTTACGCCGTACTCAAGAATATTTCACTTATACGACGGTGGCCAGCATTGTGGTGGGTGGAAACCGGGCACAGCCCGGGGGAAACCCACGGCCATCCGCAAGTTGCTGGCAGACCTTCCCACGTACGGGATGTTTGTATAAGTACACTTTCTAATTCACTATTCATGAAAGACATAGCAGTTAATCAACCAAACATCTTTAACTTAATAATATAATTAATGTCTCCCTGGTAAAATAATACTTTCTGATACTTTCTGCAAACATTGGCTTTGTATTTTTGGTTGTTCTGTACTACTAATTTTTTTAAAATCTTCCAAATATGTTCAAAGAAGTACACAAAAGGCATGCCTTTTATTCTGAATGGAAACCATTTTGAACACACCATATATATACTATATGTAATAGAGGTCAGAATCTCTGTGCATACTGCCTACTCCATAAACACAATTCCTTATAAAGCAGCCTCAGGGAAAATGAATAATGAAATGGTACGAAATTTGAAAATTAGTTAGGGTGTGGGTTCCTAAAGTTTAACGTCGTACATAACAAGTTTTCAGTCATATGTCGACACAGGAGTCCTTATAATGTGTGTAATGCGCCTGCGTCTTGTAGGACAGATTCCCACAGCTCTTTTGTCTAGCACTGCTTCACTGGGACGACTTACCGAAGGTAAGTAAGCCGCGCCAACCGAGCCATCATACTGATTCGGGCCAGCCAGTCGTTGCACGACAAGCGACTAAGCTACAACATCCCATTTTAAAAGTGTTCGGTGTGACCCGATCCAGAACTGACCCTGGATATAACTCTCAAACGGGACGCTCTATACCAGCTGAGTCATCGGGGCAGGTTAATTTTAAAATGAAAACAAAAACAACCCCCACTGAGGTTTGAGGTATGTATAACTGCTTAGTACCCATAAGGCAAGTCAGTGTAGAATATTCCTGAAAACTGATTTGTTTTACAATTAATTCTGCAGATGGAAAACCTCCCACTCATCAAGGTATTTATGTATCTGTATGTTACAGATCTCTGTTAAAGGGCAAATGGGTTCAAAACGGTTCATGGGTGAGAGCACAAGGTGCTGGCCTATCAATCCAAATGATACACAACATGGGGATTCAAGGGCACCTTGGTAACAATATTAGGTAATCTCAGTGATTTGCTAAAATTGGGGTGATTGCCACGAGGACTACTGTTTCCTCAACCTGTAGATAGACCTAACTGTCTCTAAGGGTCTTTTGATGTGATATTCCCACCATTTTGTTCACAATAAACATTGTATGGCGAACAATTACTTAACATGGTCCTTCACAAAGATGTATAATATATCTATATTATTCATGTGTGTTGTCAAGCCATTTGCCAGTTAAAGTTTGTTAAATATGACCTGTCTTCTGTCAATGTTGGACGGATATATGTACATCACAGCAGAGAATTAAAGTTTGTCAGTAACTTGCTCACAGAGGGTGGTTTACTGAGGTGACTGTTTATTCAGCCACCTATAAATCGGGCATACATGGCACAGGTGCTTCTAAGGGCCTTTTAATGTATATATTTACACAAAATTATACTGAATTGTGTCTTGTTCATACTGAACATTTTATGACAAACAGTGAATTAAAATACCTATGGCTACGTCAAGGGTAGCATATCTTGGCCTACATATATTAATGATTTACAGGTCTTGATAATTAGGATACGACATTTTGCTACAAGCTCTTTACAGGGCTCTCTACGCTTGCTTTACACCACAGCCACCCATACTCCTTACAAACAATGTGCCGCTCTCTACATTCGCTTTACATCACTGACACATCTAGCAGATTTTGTACTGTAGAATATTTGAACAACGCTGAGGTCATTGAGAATCACGGTGATGAGGCAGTGATGTCAGGAAACACCAAACTCAGTCTCGACATTTGTTTCTAATAATCCTTAATACACATCCATTTGCTTTATCTAAAGTATCCACAACATTATTGTAAGAAACATTTTTATTGCCAACACAAGTGATAAGGCTTAGCCTAAAGAAGTCTAGGTGCGTCGCATTGGCCTAAAGGTCAAGCTTGTGACAGTGATATAAAGCGTTGATATAGGCACTCAAGACAACACTGACCTTGCATGTGAGATGTACGTAGGTTTGTTTAGAATTAACGTCATCACTGGTGATTTATTCCTAACGTTTTGTTTAATTGCCTTGGTTCGAGTGTTGATGATGTTTAAAGAGATTTGCAAGGCTTTATTTTCACACATAATGTTCCCTCGCCACAATATTTATGCTATTTTTGTCAGTAATTTGCATTTTAAAGACAATCGGCCACGCAACCCTCGCCGGGTGACTTCATGTCATGAAGACCTACCGGTATTATGAACTGAAAACCCCTCCAAAGCATTGACAAATCCATCCACCTCTCTCATTTCCAGAAGCGACGAGAATAGTCTGTCGCTCAACACCGGTGTTGATATCTATCTGCAGTTTTGCTGGCCCAGCGATGGCGATCTACTTCAATTGTAATTTTTTGTTTTATGTTGTAGATGAGTTCCTCAAAGAAACAGATTTTTCTTTCAGGTATATTGAAATGAAAAGTGTGCAAATATGAATAAATAAAGAAACTGTTGATACAAAAGTGTTTGTGAGGGGCAAGTTTGGCTATTATCACAGATGCCCACAAAATTAATTGTGTCTTAACATAAATATGTGTACGGCGGTTTTCAAGTTAATGAGTGGATGGAAATCAGAATAAAATAGTTCTTTGCTCTTAAGTGTACTTCAACGAACTCAGCAGCGGAACTAGTGAAAGAACTGGATTCATGTAACACGTGTGTATTGTATTGGGGCCAATCGTCTACTGTGAGAGCAACGCTTTCCTCGAATGAGCCAGCTCACAGTAGGGTTATATCTTCTCTCGTGAACACAATGGATTTCTTCGAATCACTAATGTAAAATAAAATCGCAAGTTATTCTTTTTCAAACACTTACCGACTTATGAACAATACTAGTACATATCTGTCGAGGACAGCAGCTCCGGGGATCATCTGTGTACGATTTGAATAAATTATATTGGTAATAATAATGACACACTGTAGCTACACAAAAAAGAAAAGAAACGAAACAAAAATGAAAAAATAGACCCCTGGACCTGAACCCGAGACTGCCAGGTATCACGTACATGTACAATATGGCTAAAACTATAGGCCAGCATAGAGATTATGCGTGTTTGATCTCTTGCTCATAGATGACAACAAAAGACAGAAAGAATACACTGTTGCACGCTTGAAGCCGTTTCCACCGCAAACTGCAGTGACAAGTTTTTGCAGTCTTACCAGGAGTAGGGCCTCATGTTAAATTTTTAAGAAAATTTGAGTGATTTCAGAAAAAAAATTGGACGATTACGTGACAACCACAATTTGAACCAGGATAATTCATAATCCACAGGACAATAATGCTTTTGTTTGATTAAATTGTGCGGTGTGTACAGCTTATCCACTTTTGTACTACTTTCATTAATCAGACAGAGAATAATTTACCTATTGAAAGGATTCACATTCAAAAAAGTTTAATTGCTGCTTAATTATAATCTTTATAGTTAAAACTGGTAAAATATTATCAGTCGAAGTTCCAGATGAAATATAGGAAAAAGAAGACAGTGTTAAAGTTTTTCATGTACGACATGTGGTCAAGTATTGCGTTTGTGAGTGCATGTGGTACAACCACATCTACATATTATAGAATACGATTGAGGATTCCAAGGCCGCCAGTTTGAGGTGACAACACGAGAAGTCGAGGCGACAACACCTATACGCTTCCATAGTTTTTCGTCTCGACTTGTCCACTTCTCCTTGTGTAAATACCGGGCGACAAGTCGAGTGGATGCATTCGTATTGTATATACATGCAGATAGAGTATATATGTTACGGTTGTAGTCAATTTAGTGACATCAGCTACCAGTAAGTTCGGCGTTACCTAGCACATGTAAACATTCGCCGTATAACTAAGTAACAAGGTCACAATGATTAGGCACAGACTGCTTTCAAGAGGTAGTCTATACATTTTTGACGCGTTTGCCAAATCTGTATCTTGTTTATGTACTTTCTGGGTTCACGGAAAAATGGGCAACGTTTATATCTGGAGTGGGCAAAACACAAGGTGTGCATACCCTATGGATCTAAATCTGCCTTATCATGAGTCATATGCAACCACATAACAAGAACAACTTATCCGCTTGTGTATATTTACTCAATTTTCTTGTTCTGTCTTTTTGGTGTATGTGGTTTATTTTGGTAAACATGCCTATGTTTGAAATCATTTGGATCGACTAATTTCACAAATATTACGGTGTTCAAGCCACGAAGTGTTGGACGCGATAATGTGGCAAATAAGAACAAAAACAACAT